>NC_139762.1:106541846-106586846 GCF_965231275.1 Zosterops lateralis | reverse complement strand
TCCCGGGCCGGTCTGTACAGTGCAGTGAAGTTGAATAAAGCCTGGGTGGCGTCAGGTCAGAACATCTATAAGTTGCCTACTTTTGGGGGGTACGGGTGTGAAGGAGGGAAAGGGGGGCGAGGGGAAAAGGCTCCCGGAGCCGAGAGCGGCCGGCGCGGCCCCTGGGGCTGCCGGCGGGGCAGGGCCGGGAGGTGACCCGGGCCGGGCCGAGCCGAGCCGGGCGGGCAGGCCTCGCTTCCTTCCCGGCCGGGCTGCCGAGCACCAGGAGTTAAGTGCCTGCAAACCAGCGCAGTTTCGTAGTTAGAAAGCAGGAGCGGGGTCTGCTTTTATGGACTTGCACAGGAGGACCTGGCAAAAAAAACTGCACTCCCTTCCCTTGAAACAACTCTTTCCAGGAGTTCCCCTTTCAAAGTCTTCTTGTTGACTTCAGTGAGCTTTAGAGCAGGCTTCAATTCTTTTTTTTTTTTTCTTTTTTTTTTTCCTTTCTTTTTTTTTTTTTTTTTTTTTTGACTCTCCAGATACTTTAGAAGGGAATAAAGGGTGCCTTGAATTGACTGCTTTACCTGCTGCTGCCGTCTGTATTTAGTTTACCCAAGTTTGTGCAGTTCAGTGGTGCTTTTGTTTGGCATCTTGTGAAGAACAAACGAGCCGCTCTTCCCTTTACCTTTTAAAAATGATACCACAATGAAAGTTCTGTTGCTCGGGCGCACGCTTATGTTCTGTGCTTCCCAGGGAGGATTTATTTGTGTGCGCAGAAGAGTTTTAGAGCCAGTAGGAGAGCAACCAATTAGCTATATTTGCAAAAAGATGCAGGAAAACTTTAACTGAGGAGTAAGTCTAAGACTGCTCCAAGTATTTAAGAGCAAAGGAATAAAGGTTCAGAATTAATTGGCAGGTAGAGGAAATTGTTCTCCTGTTAGGCATTGGGGATGTTTCACTCGTGGTGATTTGTTACATGTGTTACAGAGAGAAGTTTTGTTTCAAATATCTTCCTGTAAACATCGCACTTAATTTAAAACAAAAGATACAGCTTCCATTTTACGTAGAGGTATGGGCTTTGTCTTTCTTATGCACCAGTTGCCTGAGAATACCTAAAATGAGAAAACAGCAACATTGTATGTTTCAGATGGAGTAGCTTGGATTTGCTGACAATAAACTACTGACTTGAGAAAACCACTTAATGTTCAGGATGGAGATGATAGAGATTTCTTTGCAGAGTCTTATTTACTATTTTTCAGCTAAAACCAGGCAGTAAATCAATCATCGTCTGTAATTATTACTGCAGTAATTACCTTTGGAGAGTAGGTTATCGTTCTTGGTGGCCTTTGTTCAAGTATATCTTTCATTTCCCCTGTTTTATTTTCCTTGAATCATGTCAGTTTCTGAGTGGATTAATAGTATTCTGAAGGCAGTCCGATTGTCAGATTTCTGAAAGGGCTAATAATGTGATTCATCTGAGGAGCTGAAAGATGCTTGCACAGACTAGCACTTAAATTCATGGATAAGAGTTTGCCCATCAATTATTACATCTTCATTTTTAGTGAACAAACAAAAGCTGTAAGTAATGCTGCAAGGAGAATTTCAACTGTACCTCCAATGCAGCACTTATTTAAATTCCTGATTTCTTAAGTATTACTGATTTAGTCAGTCCAAAATGTAGTTCTACAGATAAAAATAAACAGTATTTTAAATAGCTTATTTGAAAAACTATTCTTTGAATGTATGTAAATGAGTTATTTAAACTCATGAGCGCTGTTTTACATCTAAATAAAATATGGAGTTACACATTACATTTCCAATTTGTCATGTACTTAGCAACCCTTTCTGGGGGAAGATATAAGAGATATTTTTGATATGTCTGTCACTTTTGATAACTTAATTTGAAACTTATATCTTAGGGGAATACTGATACAAGGCAGGTAAATACATTAAAACAAAATGACAATTGAGTTTTTCATATTGAATGCATGAAAGTAATGTTCATCTGAAATCGTGGGTGTTAAGAACTAGCTAATGACTGAATTTCTTATATTTCTTGAAAATACAGTTTATTTCAATTACTTTGGTTTCTGTTTACATGCCTTTTGTATTTATTTCTCTCTATCCTTCCTTTTTTTTCTATTTTTTTTTTTCTTTTTCCCTGTTTTGGTTTCTTGCCAGCTTTGGTCTGACTGTCCTCCAGCACTTGGTGAGGATTGCATCTCAGGCTTGGACCTAGGAAAGAAAATAGGCATGGCTGACATTAGATAAGCCCCTTATAATTTAAGAATAATAAAATCTTCTTTCTGAGGAAAAAAAGGATTTAATTATTTTCCATGACAAACACTGTCTCTTATAAATACACTGCAGGTTTGTGGCAAAAAAAAGTCTCAGAAGGAGAGTAAATGACAACTTTCTAAAAAACTGTGATTTGAATATCTTATTTTACTTTAGGAAGGAGGAATTAAAGTTCAACTGCTGGGTATTTTAAGTCAGAGAAAGGATCAGTTGCATTAAACTCATCAGTCCTGACCTATATTTCATTCTACTGATTAATTTATCCCATTT
Organism: Zosterops lateralis; assembly: GCF_965231275.1. Lineage (NCBI taxonomy): Eukaryota > Metazoa > Chordata > Aves > Passeriformes > Zosteropidae > Zosterops > Zosterops lateralis. The sequence goes on along the minus strand of NC_139762.1, from coordinate 106,584,299 downwards.
CCTTGGCTAGTTTCTGGAAGAAAAAAAAATCTATTAAGTATCATTGACCTGATCAAAATCACCTAATGTGTTTGGTGAGGAAGAGAGGGAGGATAGCTGGAGAAAAGCAGGTGGGGAGAGAAGAGTTGGAGATCTGATACTCTTGCACAAGCCCCAAAAGAGGCACTGTGCAAATGAAGGGTATCAAAGAAGGGCAATTGTTATGACTCCTTGAACTCCTGACATCCAGGGGCAGAGCCATTCCCTGAAGTAAAACTGTGGTAGAGACCCCTGTGATGAGATAGCAAGGGGGGGGGGGGGGGGGGGGGGCAGAGCAGCTTCTTGTATCTTGTTTAACTTGGCCATTATGAGTTGTAAACCTTTTTTTTGTGACTTGGCATGCTTTGGAGATATCACACTTGGGTTACTGACTGCCTATACCCCCCTCCTTCCTTTCTGGTTTATGGGGTTTTACTTTTAGGTTTTACTTTTAGGTTTATGGGGTTTTACTTTTATTTTTTTTTTTCCTTTGCTCTTACTACTGGCTTTGATGAGAAAGTTTGTTTAGGAAAAAAGTTACAAAAATACAGTCACTTGCAGAGAAAACTAGGTATTCTTTATACAAAAGTGAATGCAAATGTAGTTCTACTAAATGTTAAGCACAGGTTTCCTCTAAGCTAAAACCAGGTAATATTCATTACTACGTTCAAAGTCACCCATGAAAAATCACTGAAATGGTAGTTGTTAGATAAGCTATCACAAGGAAACTAGTACAGCTCCACATGTTTAATAGATGTGCTGATCTCTGATTTCTTTTTTGTAGGGAAAAAAACCCCAAACAACCTGTGGTTTTACTTCAAAGTAAATTTTTACTCAGTGTAATTTAGTGTTCTATGTGCAGAAATAAAATTACTAAATGTTAGTTCCTAGAAAGATGAGCGGGATGCATTTCTCAGTTGTATTTTACATACCCATGCTTTGCTTAAAGAAAGCTTGTATCTTGAAATATATTGCCAAGCCTAGAATGTCTCCTGAAGTTGTTCCCTGTTTTTGAGAAAACCTAGGTAATCTTTCCATCCTGAATGAATTTACAACTGCAGCTCAATTCATGCAGAGTATCGGTGGACTGAGCAAATGCATCTGTGTTTTAATGGGACCTGTTTCCTCAGCATAGATTCCAAGTGAAAGGATGTTTCTCATGCAGAGGCGCAGGTTACGTGATGTAGTACCAAGGAAGGTACCAAGAATAGTGGTGGATTAAAAGAAAAATGTCACTAACCAGCAGCATTATTTCAGAGAGAATTTGACATTCGGATCCCCTTCCACCAGTAGCCTTTACATTTCTCTGTATCTGTCAATGTTTGAATGTTTGTTTGCAGCCCCAGCACTCCCTGGCTTCCAAATTGCATGGGCTAGACTCAAAAGTCATGAGATTGTCTGCTGATTAGACTATAATCAATCCAGCATAAACAAAACCAGCAATTAGTATTGGCATTATTTCTGTGAACTTGACTTAAAGTTTCAGTAGTATTGGTCCAAAGAACTTTTTCTGAACGGGCTGTTTTCAGGAACTGTGTTATTTTGGCATCATCATTTTACAGGGAGGGAACAAAAAATTCATGAGATTCCATTTGGCCTGAAAAACAAAAACATCTGTTTGATGCATGAGTAAATTGCTGGCTTCTATTTGGCTATCCAAAAAAGGGCAAAAATTAAGATACCGAACATAAAAGAGTACGTAAAAAAAAAAAAAAAAAAAAGAAAGAAATTACAAAGAGGATTTAAGATTAGCATCTTTTTATAATGCAGGCTATTTATAGTGTTCTCTTTTGGACTTGCCAAAACATGCCTTTATGTATTAAAAAAATCCGTAACAACAAAAGCACCCCTAACTTTTAGTAATATTCATTGACTTTGGCAATGCATAGTGATATCGATGGTCTCGATTAGCTGCAGGATTACAGTAGTGCTGCCCAGTCATTGCTGGGGTCAGCATGAGTTACATTGACCATCATTGTCTGCTGCTTGGGGTTAGGCACCATTAGAAGTGAACATCTAAACAGCTACTGGTTGTACTGCTGGCTTCCTCAAAGGTGAAATCTTGTGACAAAGATAATATTAAGAGATTTAGTGAGGCTGCTGATGTGTTTGGATTGGTTTGATTTTGTTTTCCTGAGCTGCTGTTAACTTGTGTAACAAGGGAAGCTGTCAGTATGGAGTCACTTATCTAACATGTGTAGGATAACATTATCCACCATGATCTAAGATCTCTTGAAAGGCTTTATGTTGCTCTATAATTCATTCTGTCTAATTTACAGCTGGTTTAATAGCTCTCAATTCTTTGTTCCGAAACACAATTCTGTATTTTCAAACTTGCGCATTTTGAAAAAAAAAAATCTTCCTTTTGAATAACTGTGCGTAAGGAAAAGATCCAGAAAAACTGTCAACATTTTATGTAGGCCATATGGATTCAGTATTTTTTTCTGTGTAAAAGAATTAAAATAAGATATTTGGAGAGGGTTTTTTTTAGATTGATTAAAATACAGTCTAAGTTCCTATACCTTAAGACAACCTCCTAAAGTCTTTTCTTAGCAATTTTTTTTTTTTTTTTTTTTTTTTTTTTTTTTTTTTTTTTTTTTTTCAGTTTCCTTTCCTTTCTGCAGGGCTACCTAAGCTCAGAATCAGCCACAGTTGGGGGCTGGGAAAATGCGTTATTTCACTTAAATCAGAACTGTGGCATATATATGTACATATATATGAATATTTCCCTGAAGGGACAGCATACAGATCTACAAAGAATTTGGCCTGTTTTATTTGGTGCTGTGAAAATGTACGTCTGTTTTCAAATACATTTTGCAGAGTGTTACTACAAAGCATTAAAGTTTTCCAGTTGCTGTCTTTATAAAAATTGGACAGCACAAGAGAGGCTTTTAAATACTTTTAAATCATAATGTAACATTTGGCTTAGGACTCTGACAAAAGATGGATGTGCAAAGACCAAAAGAGGTGGTGAGGTTTGTTTTTCTTTTAAAATTAGACAACTTGGGTTCTATTTCACCTCAAGTATGAGTAATTATGCTAGTTTAGCAATTATTAGAGATGAAAGAAATTCTGTTAGATATGAGTCTCCTAAACTTCAGTAGCTTTAGTTTTAGCCAGGATAATGATCAAGGAGTAGTTAGCCGTATGCCTAGGGACTATGCTGTAGCAAAAAAAGATAGGGCTGATCTTGGGGGTATCCTTATTACAACATGTTATAATTAACATTTTCATTCAGCCCTCCTACTTTCCAAAAAAATCTGTTTTATTTTTTTCTGTGCACACATTGGTAAGACTGTGCAAAATTACTCTCTTCCAATGAATTTTTGAACCAGGACAGTTTTCTCCTGTTTTTAGAATATTAGTTAACACTGGTCGTGTTTTTTTCCCCCCATTTCATATTCCTTTAGTTTCAGAAACATTTTTTCCCCTCTATACTGCATAATTATTAAGAAAAAAGATGTAGATTTTTTTCCCTCCTCCTTTTTAGGATTTAGTCTAGGTTAAACATGTCCTTCTGTGGTGTGCACATTTGGGTTTTAGATTTTCCTTTAGCTAGGGTGATGCTGTGCATGCCATACTGCAACTGTTCTTTATACAGTTGAATCCATAAAATATGTACTCAAAAGGGTTGTAGGGTTGTTACTTACCAATTCTGCACAGTTAAAGCCCAGTGAAGTATTAGGAATTCTGGGGGCTTGTTTTCATTGTGGTCTCCCTCCTTTTTCTTTTTTTTTTTTTTTTTTTTTTTTGTGTCATGAGAATAAGGCAGAGGGGTGTTTTTTCAATGAGTGATTCGTCTGATACTTTCACTTTTAAATGTAGGTGCAATTAGGTGCAATTTTTCTTTGGAAGAGTAGGAATTCTAGTCCTTCAAGATTTCTTAAAGTTATCTATCTATCTATCTATCTATCTATCTATCTATCTATCTATCTATCTATCTATCTATCTCAGTATAGTGACACTCCCCCACTTATTTATTTAATGTGATATGGGCTTCCTGTAGTTCTTGAAAAATGAAATATCAGTAACTAGCTAGCCTTCTTACAAATTTGGCAGTGCTAGTCCTTAGTTAGACAGCTGGCTGAAGCAGAACACCTTTTTGTCCTGAGGAAAAATGGACGGGATGTTGATAGTGAGGATTCTCAGTGTTTTCCTTCTGCCCCAAAACCAATTTTTGGAGAGCTTATTCTCTCATGCAAAGGCAATAACCTGGAGAGTGAATTTTGTCCTTACCTAACATGAATGCAAAACCACTCTCCAGTTTCTCAGAGAGATGCTCAGTGTTCCACATAAATGTGGAAAAGCTAGAGCACTTCTATGTCTGAATGTCCTGGTTGGCTGTAAAATACATGGCTTTTGTGTACAGTCTCTGAGACCTGTTGTGCCCTTACTATTTTTATGTTGTGTTTTGCTGGAAAAATATATTTCAAACAATGAATTCCTTGATAATTGATTTTCTAGTTTCATTTTTCTGTTGTTCACTCTTTTGGTAGCATATCAAGTTCAACTTCCATTATTGATTCATTCACGTTTTGAAAGAAGCTTTAAAAACAAAAATAAAATACCTGCTCTGCTTCTGGACTGGATGATGTGATGTAGTGAGGCAGTGTCCTTGGAAAGACCAGGCTATGCTTTGATCAACAAGAACTTTCTCTGGCACTGAATTAGGATGGCTGGGGCTTTTTTTTTCCAGACAGTGTCAAGTGACTTTCTAACTTTTGACAGTGGCAGTAGGAAGGAGGAGGGGGTGGGGAAGTTAATTATTTTCCACCTCCAAAGAATACAATTGTGAGGAAGGAACTTTCTGATTCACTGGTTCCAGGACAACAGGATGTCAAGATCCATGCCTGATGTAAGGTTTTCACTCTGAAGATGGGAGGAGGAAATGGGTTTGTATTGGTCTCTGCATGCAACCACTGACTGGGAAGGGATTGAGTTACGTGACTTATAAAGAGCTAGAGTACAAGAAGAGATTTGGTTTGCAATTTCTGGTGAATCTGTTGAGTAGGAGACCTGCTTGTCAGATGCAAATGTAAATCAATGAAGAAAGGTGAGAAATCTTTAAGGCCAGGTAAAAAAAAAAAAAAAAAAAAAAAAAAAAAAAGCTTTCATGCTGCAAGATGTTTAGTGCTTAGATGATGCTTAGTTTGTGGTTGCCCAGTGGAATAGTCACCTTGCACCAAACTCTTGGATTCTTTGTATAGTTCACAGGTGCTTAGGGGTTTATGAATGTTGTTGAGTAGAAATTATTTTAAGGAGATAGTAGGAAAAATTTGGAAATAATAATGTGTCTTGGCTCCTCTCCTGTTCTAGATGTGGGCATCTTAGTGCAACAGGGCATCTCATAGCAGTCATTTACCTGACTCAGGTTTTGGAGATAAAGATAAAATTCCTTTCCTCCTAGGCTAGAAAGAATTGAGGTGGTGTGTTGCTGCTCTTCCTCTCTTCTTTACTGAAGAGGGAAAAATCTTTGCTCTACTGGGATATGAGAGGCAGGAGTTCTGTTTTGTGCTTTGTCTGAAGGTGTTTTATCTGTATCTCACAGGGAGGATATCAGTCATTACACAGCAGCATATTATGTTATGAGTGTGAGTTGCCCTGTTATTTTTGTCAGTGCTGTTCCCCTTTTCAAAAGTCTAATTATTTGTTGGACAAGAGGATGAGAAAGAGCATGAGACTCAGGGCTCTAATAGCTTGAGTACCATGAAGAAAAAGGGGAGAGCAGGGTCCTGGTCTGCCAGGCACTTTCTGTCACTTCTGATGAATTATTTCAATGCAACTAGAATTGGAGTCCACTTATCCCACTTCTTGTGATGGTGCCCCAACCACAAGGATAAAATATGATGCTAATTCTTGTTTCTAGTTCAGTGAATATTGTAGATGAAATATGGTAGCTTCAACAGCAATGAATGAGTGCACTTCAAGTCTGAGGGTAAGTGTTCTTTGTTAGAAAGCTCACAACGTGAGTATGAATCCTTCTGATGGAGGAGAAAGTTCAGCTGGTGGCACCCACAACCTGGGTGAGTGATCTAACCAGTGGATGTGGGCAAGAGGGGAAAAGGAAGATGTATTTCAACCCACATATTTTCTTCCAGTGTTTTATAGCAACCAGGGAAGGGTATATGAACTCTCAAGAATTAGCCCATAAGACTGCATCCAAAGCCAGGACAAGCAGGAGAATACTTAATCACCCACTCTCCAGCTGTGGTGGGGCTTCAATGTGATTTTAGCACTGAGAAAGCCTCGATGGTAAAACCACAGGTACTGCCTGACCTCAGTGACATCTGAACAGAACTGGTGACAATATAGGTGCAGCATCCCCTCACTAGTTTTTGGCTTCTAAGCTCCTCTGTGAATATAAACCTGATTGGTGTTCTACATGATAGAATGTCATCTAGAATAGAGCAGAGAGTCTGAGGGATCAAAAATTAACTTATAAAACCCTAGTATACAGTAGAAAGAGATCTCTGATAAATCAGAGATAATCTCAGTTGAAAGGAGGTAGGTGTTTGGTTTGGTTTTTATTGACTCAGATAAATGTATGTCTTTAGGTAATAGAGCTAAAGCATGCAGCTGTATTTTGGTTTGATATTGGAACAGTGTCAGACAGCCCAAAGTCTTCCATTTAAGTGTCCCATTTTAATCACATAAATAAATGATTTAACTTGCAGAGGCAAGGATCATCTTTAGTAACCTTTACTGTAAGTCTTCATAGCCCTTTTTTACATCACCTGTCTTCAGAGTTGTGTAATGTTGGTTACTTTGAGGTTCTGGGATCCATACATCAGTTTAATTCCAATTGCTCTCTCTTGCTGAGTCTAGACTTCTGTAGACAGTGTTTAATGAATTTCCTGTTTTCTAAGCAGAGTTGGAAATACAGTCTGTAGACGCACCAGGAGTTCATATTTGTCATGTTGAGTAAGAAAGCTGAGGTGATACATAGCTTCAGGATGCTGAGAGGAATTACTCTGAATGTGTTCATGTTAAGTACTGAACTTAGTCATTAGGGTTAAAATTTATCTTAGCCTCCTAACTTTTGTCTTCCCCCCAAATGTGCTGGCTACCTACAGCAGCATTGTCAGGAATGGAGGTGCAGTACTTGCTGACTCCCTCTAGATTTGCTAATTCTCAGTGTGGTCCTCAATTTGACTCTGAGATCTATTATAATCTGTTATGTTGCATGGTAGAGAATCTTAGGGATGGCTGAAATTTACTTGAGGTTTATGAAAAGCTCTAAGATTCTTTGGAGAAAAGTACTTTTTAAAATATAACCTTATTAGTTTACTTAACAATAGAAATATGAGTATATTTATATATTCATATAAAAGGTTTAACCTTTTAAAAGGATGCATGGTTATGGAGGCAAAGTTAGAATTTCAGACAGGATTAGTTAATCTATTACCTCAGCTATCCTGAAAATATATCCTTCCTCCCCCTACCCAGCTTTGGGGTTTAGAATTATCCCTCTGCTGCTGGAAGGAGCATCTTCTGCCTTTTCTGCACACAGTGTTATGTAAAACTGGACGTCTTCAGGCTGTCACATTTGGATACTGTCATCCTTGAGATCAAGGGTTGGAAGAATATCCAAAGGATTTCTTAAGCATAATTTCTTTCCACTTAAGCATATTTATTACTTTTATGTTTATGTGCTGCCTAGGAAAATACTTTATTTTAGCATAAGAATAATATTTTCCAACCACTGCAGTTTAATTGGGAACTCCTAATTCAGTCATTCTACAAGAAGAACATTAGGGGGAAAAAAACAAGCTCAGTGTTGGGACAGGCTAAAGAGAGGAGTGAAGAATATGAGTGCTATGAGGGACTTTGTCTTCTGGAAAAAGTAAATGCAAGAGGAAAGAATGCTTTATATAACAGGAATCTTTTAAGGAAAATAATTTCCAATGTCAAGAGAATATTGTTACAATGCTACTGGGAATAGAAATAGGAAAAGGGGTATGTCACAGCACACAGGAAAACAAATCAGCCATATAAATATTAATGCATATGATTAATTGGACTTTTGTAAACTTGTGGCTACACAGAGATCTGATTTTTAGTGGAGTTCTGGAGTGTAGATATTAGATATGTTAGTATGGCAATGCATTTCTTTTTCCAATTCTTCTAACACTAAAGTCGTCAGGAGGTTATACAATTGACAGTCAAATTGGTAATCTGTCTAGTAGCTGATAGACATGAGTTGATGCTAGGTGAAACTAGTCAGAAAACAATACTTTCTTAGTAGTTCTGAACTTTTATGAATGCCAGTTATCTTAAAGGCCATTATGAAGCATTCTGAAATGTTTGCTGAATTCCAGAAGTTGCCCACTGAATTGCTGCTCTTATGTGCCACAGCCAGGTGTGAAATCATGTGCTGCCATGTGTCAGGCAGAAGGGTTTGAAAGGTGAGTCTCAGACACCAGTGGTACCTAGGGAGAGAAGAAAGCTGAGGAAGGTGTAGCCCTAGCAGGTGATTCATTGGCACGTAATCCTGAATTTAATACTTCTCTGTAAGTTCTTTAATTTCAATTTTGTATCCTGACTGAACCCTTGTGGAGACGTATTTCCACAGCATGTTATTGCAAAATGTGAAACATCTTCAGAATCCATTGACTTTAATAGAGCTAGAGGATACTCAACGTCCCCTGCAACTGGCTCTTAAATTTGCCTTCTGCTTTTATGATTAATCTGTCTGCTCATACTTAATATCTACCTGTAGATGGTGGCAGTATGAATGTCCTCTTGGTTTTTATGTGGCCACGAGGAGAAGCAGAGAGATACTTCCAGAAATTACAGTCATTTGTAGATACTGAAATAATGGCACACACGTTTTATTTCTGTTCTGTCTCAGTAACTCAGTAAATTGTGTATTGATTATGCTAATACAGCTAGTGTCTCTATTACTTGTCTGCAGAAATTATTCAAACATGTAGATTGAAGATACACTTGGCAAAGTTACCATTGTAAGAAAAAGGCTTTTGTGCAAAGATGGCTTTAAATTGAATTACTAATCATATGCTAATGGAAGTTTATAGATCAAGTATTGAATTGTACAAAATGTAAAGTGCAAGGTAAAAATATGTATTCTAAACTTCCTATCCTGACAGTCTTAGTTGCTACATTAGGTTTATTTTCACATCTCTCAAGGAATATGTTTTATGAAGGGATAAATCAATAGCAATCTATTTTTATAGTTTATTTTGGGATATGTAGCTTCTCCTGCTTTGTTTACCAAGTGGAAGAGAGGCTCAGGCATTTGGGGCAGTTATTTTTTTTCTTTTTCAAAATTTATTGATCTACCTAGACTAGAAGAAAACAGACTTTTTTCAATTATCTTTTGCTTTTATTTTATTATGGTCTGTAATAGGTCAGAAACCATAAATCTTAGCCAGAGTTCTCCAAAAGGCTTCCCTTTCAGTGAAAGTATAATTTTCCACATTTCTAATTTTATCCGTTTCTTTTCTGTACAAGTTTTTTCCAGGCATCAACCAGAAATGACTTGTGCTCTTCCTTAGGGTGCTAAATCTACAGATTAACTTTTCAGAGAAGGGGAATCCTGGTTACTCAGTAGAATATGAATGAGATTTTGCAAGCTGGAAAATCTGTATATATTTTGTAGCAACTTTAGAAAGTAATCTCACTCCTTTATGGTCCAACCATGAGTCCCACAGACTAAGCAAAAGGGGTGACATCCTCATTGATCAGCAGGTGTTGCTGTAGAGCAGTCAGGAGCTTAATTCTAATTTTAGGACCTCTCTATCAAAATTCCCACAGGTTTTCCTCATTGGTTGTCCTCGATGGTTCTACTTGATTTGGTGCTTTTTAAATTATTATTATTATTTTTATATCTTTTTTTATTCTTTCTTTAAAAAGGAATAGTTGGTCTTAATGTTGACAGTCAGCAGCCTAAGCATGAGATGTGCTCTGAACTGCAATCAAGGTTTGCCTTGGGCACTGGCTGTACCAAAGCTGAAATATCTTAACCTTTCACATGGATACAGCTTCAGTTTAGAGATACTTTTTTTGTTTTGTTTTTTATTTTTTTTAGTAAAGGTGTAAAAACTGGTATCTGTCCAACCCACAGCTTTTATAATGGGAGATAGAATTGGCATGTTTTCTCTTTTCCCTTACTGATATTTTTTTTTAATTCCTCTCAAGAAGTGCGATGCCATAGTTGTAGTGATCTAGTCCTTTTTTGAAATTTTATTACTTGGAGTCCCTCTTTTTGTTTCTCAGAAGCTGTCCTGAGAAAATGGGTAGTAGGAAATTGATCATTTGTTGTTTTAAGGGACAGATGAGTCAACTGAGAAATTTTACTACAGCTAACAAAACAGGTGACCTGGGGTCATAAACATGTAGTTGTAGGGACAAGGAATTTTGTTGCTTTCATGACAACATGTACCTAGAAGTTCTGTTCAGCCGTAACATCACTTATTCATACTGGATTGATAATGTATCATTCTGCTTTCCTGAGGCCTCTCCTTCACTGGTATTCTGGCTTCATGGCACAGAATTCATCTTATGCTAGGATGTGGTACATGCTATAATGAAGGTGACATCTCTATGTGCAATTACAGTCCTAGGGTATCAATAATTTTGAGGTTTGAATTAATAATGGTGCATACATGCTACTTTTTATTTGCATGTGATCCTTGTTCCTTTTTTTTGTTACATGCCATGCTTGTGGCTAGAGAAAGGCGTGTGGTTAGCAAAATTTAAATCATCGCTTTGTATAGATTCTGTTTAAAGGTTTTCCTCCTCTGAAAGAAAACAGCGTAGTTAATGTTTAAGGGAGGTTAAGACTGGCTGCATTTCACACTACCTTTCATAGTCAGCTGAGTTTAACAATGGCCTGAGAGCTGAAATAGCACTGAAGTTTTCAGAATCTGTTCGTGAAAAGGCGTTAAATGCTAATGGAGAGCTTATCTGATGCTACCAGCTGTAGCCTACTTGATGTAAGGAATACCCTTGCAAGTTGGAGGGAGGAGCTAACAATGCAGAGGAAAATGAGACGCTATTTTGTGGGTGACTCGCTAATTCAGTGGGTTTTGTAGAATAGTTTTCTTTTTCTTTTTACCATATTTCCCCCTCAATATGGTTATATTTTTCCTGACAAATATGTCAGTCTAGTTGACTATTATTGGCAAGTCTTTGTGCCATGGCCTGTTGTGATCTACTTGTTTCTGTTGTGATTGAGAATCCTTAAAGGGATGAGCAGGGTTTAGAAAAATGCTAACCACAGCGCTACCTGCTTTTATACTTGTTTTCTTTTTTAAGTGCAATAAGGACATAGTGGTCAGCCTTTGTTGAAAGGAAACCTCAGCTCTCACAGAATTTTCAGATCCCAAAATAGCAGGAAAGTTGTAAAATGTTTGTTTTCACAAGACATACGCTGTCATGTTTTCATGGTACAAAATTGCATACCTGGAAACAATTTGTTAGGCAGTTTATTTTTTCCATTTTAGGACCTAAAAATGTGTGGTGTATCTCTCAGTCAGAAGTGTGAAGCTGAGTACATTTCACCGTGCAGTCACATCTCAGTAGCAGTGAGAGATTCTGGTACTGCAGCTGGTGGCAGTAGACATTGAGGACAGAACAGCAGAAAAAATTAACTCTTTCATTTTGGTTTATGCTTAAAAGTGGAGATCTTGTTTACTTATCAGCAGGTAGCCACTTGAGAATCAGTTACTGAAAAGCTCATGTTTGAAGACCTCAATTCCATCCTGAAACTGAAAAAATGGTAGAGTTCTTAAACTGCTTTTTTGAACTGAGAAGGGACATTTTTATGGTTGAGCACAGCAGATACATCTACAACCTTTAATAAGGCTGATTAGTGGGTAGTGATGATCAAAGTGAGTTTCCTCTTGAGGGATAGAAGAGTGGACTCTTCTGTTTTTCAGTTTTAGAGTTTGTTCTTAAGTACATTTTTTGGAAATACATCAGCAGCTAATGATGGACATAAATAGGGTCAGGTTGGGCTGCTGAAGAGGTTTCCCGGGGAATTTTGAGGGAGTAACAATAGATGGTATCTTTTTTTTTTATTATTTTATTTTTTAATTGTATACTACTAGTTTTATTCATTATTTTTCTTTCTTTATTAATGGAACTTACTGGTCTGTGTTACCTTAGAGAAAAATCTTTCTCTTTAGCTCAGTTTGTGTTTGACCACGCGTTCCCCCAACCTCAGCTTTTCATGAGCTTTTCCCACTGCTTTGTCTGACCGGTTTCCTTCAGCTGTGGGGATGCTGGGATGACTGCTTCAGTGTAACAAAGAAAATCATACAGTATTATCACAGCTGAGGTACTGGTAACATTGTGGCTGCGAAACACAACTTCAGCTCATAAATTAGCTCATAAAATCATATTTTGTGAAATACTGGACTGACTGCAGGGCTGGGGAAACTTTTATCAGACCTCTGTAGATGAGAAGAGCTTGCTTGCTAGCCACAGCTCTGGGATGGAGATACAGATTGTTTAGAGTCCTTCAGAGATTGTACTTGACTCTTTCTGATATATGCACTGTGTTACAAGTTTCTGGTGTTCTAAGAGTGTCCTTATGAAAACTGGTGTTTTTTTTCTAGAAACTCAGATTCTAGAAACAACCAGTTGTATGAAGCCTTGGGGTTGGCGGAGGAGGAAAAGAGGTACCTGTGGAGTGTGTATATGTATCTCTTCTTTTGCATATATGTCTAGATTTATATGTGACCCCTAAGTGTTGCACTCTCTTGTCCCAAGAACCAGGAAAAATACCTCAAATCTTTGGACTTTTAATTCAGTTGCATGATTATTTTTTGAGGTCTGAATTCTTGGGAGTGGAAATGCTGCAGAAGTGCAGTCTTTCCCCTTTCAGCTTTTTCCCCTGTGGAGGCACAATGAATTCTTTTCTCTCCGCTGTTCTCTAACTCAAAGAACTCGGTCTTTGGGAGAATAAAAAGGAAATGGTTCTGCCTTTTAGCTCTTCCCTTACTTTTGCTTTGGGAGAGTCAATCTTACTTAGGCATCGTATCAGAACGCAAGAGAACAGCGCTCTCTAATTTTTCAAAGTAGCAGCAGAATGGCTCTTGTTAGGTTCACTCACCCAACAAGTTTTGAATAGTGAATCTGACAAGAATTGTATTGTTTTTAGTTCTACTGCTCTGGAAAGCTGTGAGCCAAGGGAAAGATGCTGGCATGGTATATACAGTAAAACAGCATGGGGTTAGTTCTCCTTTGCAAGGCTGTCTGCACTGCTGTTTGCTACTGAATATAGGATTATTACTATTTTTTAAAGCTTATGTATGAACTAGCACACACACCTCTCCCATCTGCCAGGAGAAGGCTTTCTCTTATCTGTGTGGAGCAAGCAGAATCTTAAAGCCCATAATTGTTCTCTCATTAGATCTGTAATCAAATACAGTAAAGTGCATTGAAGACAAATATCCCAGAGGAAATTCGAATTGTTTTTTTAAGCCATGAAAAAGAATTGGTCACTCTGCTCACAGATTTGTAGCTTCTATACAGCAATGTATTCTGTCTTGGTCTGGTCTACACTTTCGCACTTTGCAGTGCAGCTTTTCTTGCCCGTGTTGTGCAAGCATTGCTGGCTTTCAGAGCTGAGGCTGGTGTAAAGATGCTTGAAACACTTCAGCTACCTACCTAACATTTTTTTTTTGTTTGTTTTGTTTTTGTTTTGTTTACCTTTGTCTGACAGTAGAAGAAAATGAAACAGAGGACCATCAGGCAGGTGTGGGACACTCAGCCGCACAGACTGGTAATGCTGAATTCTTTCATTAGTGCTTGCTTACCATTGACAACAGTTTGAGGGATTTTTGTATCGGGGTGTTTTTGCAAAGCCTGCACTCTTCTTTCTCTCTTTCAGCTTAGAATGCATTCTTGGGGCTTGCAATGGGAAATAACGTTCCTCTCCCCTTACCTTTCAATTTCCGACAATTAGAAATTCTGCCTTTTGTAGGCTGACTGAAAGTACAGCATGCTTTTCTTTTTTTCTTATTTGCTTTTTTGTTAAATTTAAGCCTTCTCTACATTCCCCATGCAACCACCCCCCCATGCCATTTCAGATAAACTTTATTATTATTCATTTCATTTAAACTATTTCCATCTTTCTAAAATATATGGATAATGGTGATTTCTTTAAAGATTGTTTGTATAATTTCTTGTCAGAGAATAATTAAGGACTCTTTAATAAGTGAGACTGGGTGGACAAAACTGTTACTTGAGTCAGGATCACAGGGATCAGTATTGTTAATAATCATCAAGAAATAATTGTTAATCCCCTAAAACAACAAGGGCCTCTTTATTCTCTATCATAGTTCAGAGAATGCAAGAAATAATTTGTTTCTGTTTTTGGTACTGGTTTCACCGAATTTTATCTGAAGAGAAGGACTGACTAATCTGAATAGTCTTATTCATTCAGTTGAGGTCACCTTATGGACTAAGGGCTGGCTCCTTAAGGATGTTCCTATAAGGCTAGTCATGTCTGAATACATATAGGTAAATCTGCTTGAGAACGGCTGGAGTTATTCCTCTTATGAAGGTGAAGAATGCAGTTAATTTTTTCTTCAGCTTTATATTTGTGTGTGTCCTCTGGGTCTGTGTTTGGCGCCTTTCATAGGTTCTAGTGGCTTTGTGCATAAAGTAGATTGTTTGAAGAGAGAGTCTTTGCCTTTTTAATGGGAAATTTCTCAAACTCTTTTCAGCGTACATATGTCTCCATTTAGCTATCTGCAAATTCTTAAAAAACCAAACTTATCCTACTGTAGACACATGAAGTTGAAAAATAGGCAACTGCAAAACGAGAGATCAATGTAAAGGAGTGGTGGCTATTCTGCATTTTTTTTTTTTTCTGAAAATAATTTTCAGTGTTAAGTTGCATTTCTAGTTCTTTATTTACCATCATGTCCTGTGTTGTTCTCTGTTTATTTCTAGGCAGGATTTAACATTCTGTTTTTCTCCATACCAAGAATGCAGTGCTAATATTAAAAAAAAAAAAAAAAAAAAAAAAGCCTGATAGAGCAAGCATTACAGAAGGCCTGGACTGTGTACACACTGCCAGAAGTTTTTATAGTAATACTTTGTATCTAAGCTCTGGCTCTAACCATTAAATGTGCTTTTTATAGAGTACCAAGTTATAATGTAGTGCAGCTACGGAATATTAATCTTACTGCAGAGATTTAATGAGGCAGTTGTTTTGCGATGGACACTATTGGGAGCAGAGAGCGACAGAGTTTTACTTTACCACTGAGCTGAAGAAATATTCCTTGCCTGGTAATAATTATAACCACATGATCTAAGTTTTCCTTTCTTTTGCCAGCACTTTTCCATGCAGAAGTGGCTTGGAAGGAGGTCTACTGCAAGGCAGTGAAATGGATTGGAAAGGAGGCTGTTTTCTTGGTAGTTTGATGTTTTAGTTGGGATTATCTATGGATCCTTGCAGCATAGGCAGAAATATGTAAGATGAGTTTCAAGAATACAGACAGTCTTTGCCAGTCCACTGAGATGACTTTTAGATATTCATTACTTTTACTTGACTTTTATATGGGTTATAAAAAGTAAATGTGGTGAAACCTCATTTTTACATGGGCAGAATAGAATTTCTGCTAGTTGGCCTTAAACCGCTCCCATACTTGAAATTAATTGAAGTCCATGGCTTTATTGCCTCCAACACTTTTAAACCAATGCAATTTTTCATTTTCCCCGAAGTTGCAGTTTTATTAGACCAAGTTACAGCAATAACATCCCTTATGAGAAGGAGGAAGAAGGGAAGGGGAGAACCACCTGCCAGGGAACATAGTAATGTGAAAATCATGCTTCTTTTAGTTTCCATTTATAAATAATGTTAACATAATCAGGAAGAGAAGACAACTGTTCATGCTCTTTTTTTTTTTTTTAAGTCCTTAACAGGCAGAATTTATTTCTCTTCCAAAAAAGCAAGCTTCATTGATTTCTACACTAGATAATTTCCAGTGGTATCTGAATATGGAGAGGATGTGTGTGTATTGTTGCTGACAGGTATTGAAAAATTTCAGTTGGTGCATGGACAGCCTCCAAAACAGGGCAGAGAAGCCTCTGGAAATCACAGTGGTATTTGCAGATGTTGGGAAAAGTAATTTTACTATGAACACCATCTTATTGAGGGAATTGTGGCTGTGATTGTTGCAGATACTGCAGAGAAAGAAATGTGGGAGATGAATGACATTTGCCTTGAAGCGTATATGTGAGCCTGAGCTTTGAACAAGAGGTTAAGGAGAAAGTACAGATGAGTGCATATTGCATTTATAAAATATTTTATTCTAGTCTTCCAAAAGAGCTGCTCAAATAAGGCAGCTTATCCTCAATTTAAGTAACTGTTTAAGGTTAGACCAGCTCTTGATGGAACATATTTGTTGTTGCAACAGAACAGATATCTATTCACAAAACCTCCAAATGATATTTGCTCTCTTTAAATATCTTTTTATTTTGGTGGTGACATCTCTTCACAGAAGCAGATCACGGTGGAAATACATTCATTGAGAGGGGCTGAGACTGCCAGAACTCATTTCATAAAGCTGTCATAGGCTAAACTCGAACCTAGGTCCCAGAGGGTCCCACTTAAGTGTTGACCTAAAAACAAATGTGCCAGTTGGCTAGAGCATGTATTCTAAAGTTGCAGCAGAAGGGAATAAGCTTGACTGACTTCTGTCCCTGTAGAGTTTATATCTGCAAATGCAGAAGGAGAAGCAAAACATTATTAGTCTTAAAATGATTCTAATTTTAATAACTGGTCGCTAAGTATGAAGCTTTAAATTGAGTGATCCTTGAGGCTTTTTTGCACTAAGGGGTGCATGTGTGCCTACATGTGTGTGTGTTGCTGAATTCCTGTAAAATGCAAGTGTTTCTAAATAGTCTTGAGAATTCCCTCCCCTCCCTTTTCTTTCTTTCAGCACTGTACTTAAAGCAGAGTCAGACACTACCCTTATTTTAAAACAAACAGGTCTGTAAACTTTATGTGCAGCATTTAAATACTCATGTTAAAATTCAGACCTAGTGCCCACATTTCCCTGAGTGCTGTCAATTTTATGAGATGAAACTGGGAGCTTGAGCTGAACAACTAATAATATGCAGCGTGCACATGCTGCCTTCCAACAAGTGTTTAATGATGTTGGGGTCAGTTTGCAGCAGTTAAGACAACTATTTCATTTTCTGAACTGTTTAGAACCTGGAGCTCTCCTAGCTACTTTTATTAATCTTTCAAACTATTTTGGAAAATGAAGCAGCAATTGGAAGTTCTTAGATTTAGAATATTTAATAATGGCTAAAAAGCCATGAAGTCTTTTTATAATTAACATACCTTTTTTGGTTTGTAGATTTGTAGGCTACTTTTTTATTTGGAAGTAGCTGCCCAAGTGGAAATTTCCACTCTTGAAAGAACCTTGTGGATGTAATTTGTCATGTAAGGACTCAGTGTATAGACAGGGCTTTTGCCCAGCAAATATGTTTTTGCTTTCAGAATGTGGGTTTTTTTATTTTTAAAAATTAATCTGTTTTCTCTCTGTAATATAATTCCCTTAAAAATAAACACTGCCCTTTACCCCTGTCAAAGAAATTCCTCGGTTTTGATCACAAGCCACATGGCATGAGAAAGACTTCCTGACATGGGTCATTTCCAGTTTCTGCTTGCGGGTCCATCTGTGTTTGCACAGTTGAAGGGCAGGGTGCAGCAGTATGGACCAAAGGATACAGAGGGATAATGAGAGCTCTGACCTTGGTTGTGGGCAGCAAGAAATACGGGAATGGCTGTGCCCAGATGACTGTAGGGCGCTGAGAGCGGATATGAGTGATTTAAAGTGGAATTGCCTTCCTGCTTCTCCTCATACACCACCCCACTCCCAGTATGAATGTAGTGCTGGTGTGTTTTGGTTTCTCTTCTTCCAAGGAGTTGTGGCAATTCCAGTCAATTTCAGGGCTAGATAAGGTGTGTTCACAGATACCACCTCTCCATTCCCCTGGCCAGGGAGCCTACTCCTGGTTACTCACCCGCTTGGCTAAAGAGTGTAACATCTTAAAATGTACTTGCAGAATCTCCTGTTATTATGTGAGTTTGTCCTTGTTTTCTAAAATGACTTATTTCAGTCTCAGCTCTCTCAAATATCTAAAAGGAAAGACAAGGCAGCCAAAGTAGAAAAGGGTAAAGTGGTGAAACACTTGCATTCCTTTTGCTGGAATGTGCACAACCATTTCTCTTCTGCATTTCACTTGTTGTACTGTGGTTCCCAAGGAAAAACAAAGTTAAGTGCCAGATTGCTTTATTAGGGAAGACAGATTGGTTTATTTCTGTCTTTGAAGGAAGCTTTTAGTAAAATGGGCAAAAAGTCAGGAGTGGTTAAAGCTACTGTGTTCCTCCTCAGAGGAGGAAGAAAAGTTCTAGGCTACACATTATCTCCCTGAGCTGGTCATCTGCAGAAGTGAAGCAGTGCAGTGAGCTGAGGTGTCTCTGCACACATGGTGTGAGGCTGCATGTTTCTTCTAGTTAGAGGCTTCAGTTAGGCTCAGGACTGCTAATCTGACGGGGAGCTATCCTGCTATCCCCAAATGCCTGTTTATATGTCAAACAGATGAAGCTTTCTTTGTGCACTCCATAGCTTTTGTACTAGAGTAGTTAGTTTCCAGTTTTCCATGATCTGGCAAACACAGGAACTTGATGAGCATTGTCTTTAATTCACACACAAGTTCAGAGCATGAGTAGCGTTTTGACCCAGGGTATAAGCTTTCCAGGGCTTTGTTTGTGTCAAATAGTGTGGTGATGTAGTATTGGAGTGGGTTGTAAAAGCAAGATTAATTTCATGTTTATGTAAATTAAATTTGTTAGTCTCTTAATTCTGGTAATTTCCTGTGAAATGCTGTAGTTAACAGTGAAAAGAAGTTCCTGCACACTCATTGATTTGATTTTTCTTTTCATTGAAAAACTAATTGCATAGGTGGTTTATCCTTTATTATGATGATCAAAGCAGCTTCAATAGCTGTGATAAAATTGACAAACCTAACACTGAAGCATGGAAGAATAGCTTGAGTGAGAAACGGAGCTGCATTTGTGGGAGTAGAAGGGAAATTTTCTTTTCATTGAGATTAGGAAAAAAAAAAAAGAAAAAAGCCTCTTTTGCTTATTTAGCAATAAATTCTACAGTGTGCTGCATGCTCATGCCAAATAGCTTTCTTCTCATCATTAGCACAACAACCTATTTTGATTTTTTTTTTCTTCTTGAATGTTCTCTTCTTACACGCCTGACATCACAGTCTTGATTTTCTTTCAGACCCGAACTGTAAACTAGAAGACAAGGCAGAAGATGGAGATGTGCTAGACTGTAAGAAAAGGCCGGATGAAGGGGAGGAGTTAGAAGAAGAAGCTGTGCACAGCTGTGACAGCTGCCTCCAGGTGTTTGAGTCACTGAGTGATATCACAGAACACAAGATTAATCAATGTCAACTGACAGGTAAACAATACTTATCACTTTGTGGCTTTGTGCACTGCTCTATTTCTGATTCCCATCCTCTGCTTCTGATATCCCTCCTTTTTCAGTTATTTTGTTCCTGCACTTGAATGTTTGGTTGAGGTCTTTATAAACAGATTTTGGGGCAGGATTATACTGTAAATGGCACATTATAAATTTCCTTAATACCAAAGGATATATGACTGCTCTGTGTGTTTTCTAGATTCATACTGTACAGCTTTCCACACTTCGCTTTGGCATGTATTTTGCTAGGTCATTTGTGAATGCAGAGGGCATTTGTTGGTGGGGCTTAAGTGGCATTATGTCACATAATGAATGAATTTGCACAATGGCGTGTTGCAGATCTGAGCTGGATGTTGTCTTACTCTAATCTGTTAGCTACAAATGACTGTACAGTAATCAGTAACTGAAAGTTGAGAGGAATTAAGGAAATTGTTAGAGGGGAAAATAAGATCTCAGCTTCAGTGAAGGGGTAGAACTGAGTGCTGATCAGATACTATTGAATTGAGTAGAGCTGAGTGAATGGACCTGTCTACCACCTAGATCATCCTTGAAGTTATTGAAGACAGCCCCCTTACTGGGAAAACAATGTGAAATCTGCTGAATTTAAATTTAGTAGGTTTTTTGTTGGTATACACTGTACGTCCAAACAGGCTCCGTGTCAAGAGAAAGGCACTTATATTTTTAATTAGATAGTGTTTTACTTTTAGCCTGTACGGTGTAAAATATGCTTATTGTGTATTGGAGTTTTGTTAAAAACCTTTTTTATTACTTTGTAAATAAGAAAATTCCCTTTCCATTTGGGAATGATTTTAGAAAGTGTCTGTATGTGCTTATGTTTGGAGAGCTTCCTGCATTTTGGTTCCAATAGGTCCATAGGTTAAGCCCTGTCAGAATGAGACATAAAAGTCAGTAGCAGTACCACTGTTGAGGATGAAGAGTGAAAAGATGATGAGCAGAAGAGGAATAAGTGGGCAGGAGCAGAAGAAATATTGAGGAAGTAATGTGGATCTGTCAAATGATTTTAATCCTCACTTCAAATTATGGAAGATGAAAATCTGCTGCAGCAAGAAGTGTTTACTTTTATTAATATACTGCTTTGCCTTTTCTTGCCTGTAAAATGTATTTCTGACTTGAGATACAATCAATTCAATCATTTTCTAATCACTCCTACAAACTTCCAGAACATATTTTTCTACAGTGCTCATGATTTCTGGCAGTGTGGATATTCTTTCTTGACCTGAAATAACTTAATCATTTTTCTCTCCTTTTCTTCATACTTCTCTTCTTTCTTTTACTCTTTCTGTGTTGAAAAATTAGCAGCTTAACTTGTCTCTTCCTTTCCTCTCCCAGAAAGCACTCACCCTGCCCGAGTCCCCTGGCTCTCCCCTTCACTGTCTCAGATCCCATTTATTCATCCCTGTGGGTTTTTTATCTTGTTCTGGTACAGCTGTCTCTCCTTTCTGGTTAGTTAGTTGCTGCCCCTTTCTACCAAGTGTTTTCTCTGCTTTAAAGCTGCAAGCAGAATGCACTGAACAGTGCTTGTGCAGTTGGGTTAAGAAACTGAAGAAAAGCAGTTGAGGGGAGCAGTAAATAAGAAGAATCCTGGACCACTGCTCCTGAACACAGACAGCAGTTCTTGCTTGAGTGCTGTGTTGCTAAATGAGAGTGAAAATAAAGATGCTGGATTAGTCAAGCTGAGGTGCGTGTATGAGGTAGGAATACACGTATGATAGCAGAGGATGGAGAAATAAAAATGAATCTTGAAGGAAATTGTTTGAGTTCCTAAAAATATCTTTACCTTTCTTTCAAGGAAACTTGTAATAGTGAATGGGTAGAGCCCAGGCTGTTTGAAAGCCAGTGAAGTGAACAAAAACTGAAACTACACACCCTTCTGGAGTACAAAGTTGACAATAAGCCAACTGTCCTCTGCTTCTAAATATAAATGACCTAAATACACCCTTAGAGTTGAAAAAGGGGTCTAAATGACGTGGCTGGAGTTGAGGATTTCTTCGTAAGCAGAAAAATACTAAACAGGTTGTTAGTGAGGTACATCCAATGCAGGGTCCTAAGGTGCATGTGTGACTTCACACTAAGGACACAACATTCAAGACAACCTCATTGGCTGAGATTATTTTTAGATAATCTGTGACAAAAAATGTGACAGAAAGAAGCCTTTATTTTCTGAAACACAATATATATTTGAAAAAAAATAAGGTTTGCTTTTAGCATTTTAGTCAAGCTCTCTGGACTCTTATCTTTTCCACAAGCACCTTTGGGTGCCGTACTCAAAGGTTTTTTAAAAGAAAGTGTTATCATGAAGGGCTGGTTGCACCTCCCTGTCTCATCACAGTCTTCTGACACAACAGGGTCTTACATAGTTCCTGGTTGTCTACTTTTGGAAGTATCCCACTGAAATTAGGAGACACTCTAAAGTGTCTACTAATATGTCTACAAACATGTCTGTCACTCAGTTGTTAATGAAAGGCAAAGGGTTTAAAAAATTTACTTTTTTATACTGTATTCTCCTGCTTGAATCAACTATGTCCTCTCTGGAAGAGGGGCAGAGTGTATCATCTATCTTGATGAGATTTTTCCAGTCTGAGTCTTAGGCAGGGAAGAGTTACCTAGGATGTCCATTATGTAAAAATGCCAGGGCTGTTACCCTCTGAACGCCACATTTAAGTTGTGAAGTCCTCTAAACCCCATTCTTCAGATGGCTGAGCCAGCTGCTGCAGCTTGTCTGGATCTTACTGAGCTTCATTGAGATGCTCTGTGAGATGCATAGGGAGAATTTTTGAACTATACATGTTGATCCAGGTGTATGGTCTTTTTCCATTCAGTTATATTGGGTAAAATCAACAATTATGTTGATGGAACAAACAGGATGAAGAAACAATGGCTTAAGGCAACCCTCTAGTAAACTCCTGAATATGAAACATGACATTTGAGTGTCACAGTGTCTTGACTGCCCCTAGTTCTACCAACCTTGTAACATGCTTGAGAATTGGGCCTGCCATTTAAGGTTCTCAAATTGATACTCAGGCTTCTAGTTTCTGCATTTGAAAATATCAGATGTGTTCCTCTGAAGTTTTGACAGTTCAGTGGAAGGAGTAAAGTTGCTTTATTGAATCTTTATTCTGTACTTTCAGCCAAAGACCAGAATGAGGAGAAGGGAGCTGGTTTATTAAACAGTGCTCCCAATCTCTCAAAGTGTCAGTCACCCCCACCTATTCAGAGGACAGTGGAGGATGAGAGCTACTTACAACTCTGTGAGGAGGATCTGCTCTCAGGATCTTGAATTGCTGTTCTCTTGCAGATTTTTTCAAAGGAGGAGAAAAAAGTCCTCCCCAACTGGTTCCTTTCTATAATCTGTTGTTTGAATTGAACTCATGTTCTTTTTTCTGGAGGAGGGCATAGCTGCTCTTTTATCCTAATGTGTGCGCTATTGATCTTTTCAATTTGGGTCTGATCCAGTGTCCATTGAAGTCAGTGAAAAGATTCCCATTGACTTCAGTGGGGGATGGAACAGGCCCTTCATGAGCTATTTAGTAATATTTTTTGCTATCATCTGAAATTCTTGTACTGAAGCTTTCTCTGAAAAGGTGATGATTTATTTATGTTAATTGCTGACAATTCCTGTGATGTTTGTGGAATACAGATAATGGATAAATGGGGGGAAAAGTTCTAAAAAATTCTTTGCGATACTTGTAACCAAGGATAGATAAGATGCTGAACTATATTCATTTAGTCATTACAGAAGATTGGCAATAAAAATATGGATTTAATAGTGCTTCTTTCTGATGGTAATGCTTTCTGATGGTAATGCTTTTCTCACTGTATTCTTCCTGCAGCATTTAATTTAATAACTCAAGCCACTTGCATATTGTCATCCTCTATGTTGTGTTTATAAGCAAAGGGTCCAATTAGCATGGCTATATGAGTCTGATGTCTTTCTAGTATATGTCAGTTTGGATCTTGCTGGAGGAACTTGAATGCAGGATCAAATATGGTACACTTCTGATAAACCCTCAACTACACCTTCTCTCCTCTTCTGCCTTCAGGAAAGGACACTTAACCTTTTGCATTGCTGCCATATACGCTGTTGGTAGGAAGGACCCAATGTGTCAGACACTTTTTTATTGTTTCCAGTTTGATTTATAATCCCTTTTCCCTTCACAGTGCTTTGTACTGTTTATTTCCCTTTTTATTCCTCAGGGTTCCTGCTTTATAAAGTCTCTCATGTCTATGTGAGAGCTGCCTCTCCACTGGCTGCCTCTGTGTGCAGAGGTATCCAGATCAAGCTTGGTGCTCTTCTAGATCCTGTAGGTCACTTTGGCATGAGAAATCTTAGCCATAACCACAGTAATACTAGAACAAGGAGCATAAACATGCTGTGAATATACCAACTGGCTGAGTTGATAACTCAGCAGCAGTGGACATGCTGTCACACAAGTCTTCCATTCTCCACCTGAATGTGAGTAGACGCAGTGCATGTTACAGGACTTCCCTTCTAGCCCTGTTGGCATCATAGGCTACCAAACTTGCCTGAAAGCAGGCTACTCAGTCATATGCAGTCATAGCTTCAAGGCCAAGGGTGTTCTGAGAGCAAAGACATGAGGTATTTCTCCACTGAGGGTATTTATTTTACTGTTAGGTGGTTAGATGGGCTCTGTTCTATGCTTTGGACTCTAGCTTAGTTCTAGAACTGGCAGGTTGAGTAAACATGTCAGGTAGAGCTGATAGTCATTCCTGTTATCACCTACGCTGTTTCTGATATTGAAAAGGTTGCTGGTTGTAGCTGTGTGTCCTCTGTCAATGAAGAGATGCAGTCCTGCCTTCTAGCCTTGCTCAGAGATTCCTCTCTGATACCATCTGAAAAGAATTCTAGAACTGTATTAGGGGCCCATTGTTCTGAGTGCTGGTCTCCATCAGTACTGAAGTATCACAAGGGTGAGAACTCCTAAATAAATCAGTATTTCTTTTTTTGAATTATGACCAAAAATAATTTTCATCAACATCCTGTGAAACACCTACTTTCATGTCTGGTTATGAGAGCTTGTTCTACCGAACAGCTTCACAGACAGCATGCACCATGAATGATCATGGACTTAGCAAACAGGAGGCAATAGCAGTCCCACTGTAATGGTTTCCTTCTCTTGCCTCTTTTCTCTTCTTCCTAGCACCCAGGAATTTTTCATCTTTCTGAATGAGTTGATAAGTGTTCACTAGAACACTTGAAAACTTTCCAGGGGATTTTGTCCCAAAGGATGTATGCTGTGCTCAGTGCAACTACAAGATAAATCTTGTAAACACTTGGTGTTACCATGCTTTGATATCCTAGCTAGAACAGCTCTTCCTTCTAGCAAAGGAATCCTGGCCAATATATTGCATTTCTTGTCATAATTTTTTAGTTTCCACTACATGTGTGGAGAAAAGATACATGGCAAGGCTTCTTGGTCATTCCAGCATCACAGAGGAAAACCTGAGCTTGATCAAAGTGCTTCTGAGGACAAGGACCCTAAGAAGTTAAATATATGATGCACCAAAAGCATATTCATCTGCTTCATTGCAGTTAGTGGCACACAGCCAAGCACTGTTTGCCAAGTACAGTTACTTCACTTGAGAGAGTCACTCTGTTTCTCTAGAGAATTCCTGCACCAAGGACTGCATATGGATTTTACATTAAACAGTTATTGAATAAAAGACAAACAGTGTTTGGACTGGGGACTTGAGCTCAGGCCTCTCTTTCCTTAGAGGGCTTCCCAGTTGCTGTTTTAGAGAGACATACTTCTACTTTTCCCTTTGATTTGGACTACAAACTTCTGACTTCTTTTCCACAAAATTATATTCTGTTTGACAGATAGTGGAAAGCAGGTCCTCACCTTCAGTTTCTTGTCCCAGCCAAAACACACGGTAGTTTGCAGTTTGTAGCTGCACATTGTTTCATTATTATGTGGTCCAGGACCCATATCTGCAACTCCAAATCATTGATATTTGGGGGAAAAGGGGAATAGGGTGGTAATTATAGCCTCTGCCTCCAAAGATCATAATTTTGAATTCAAAGAGCAACATAAAGCCTCTCACTGGATTTGGATAGAAGATTTATATGCAGTACTGAATGGCCAAGGCTGTACAGAATCTGCTATACAGAAGTTCATATGCAAAACTTCATGCTCCTATGGAGGATAAATGAAGGTCTTGATAATTGTGTTCCTAGATTTTCATATCAAAATTCTGTGAAAATAGATATTCTTAGATATGGAGGGAACTTATATATGCTGTAGCTGGAAGCTGTGAAAGTAGACAGCACAGCCTTCTGGCTATTTTCCAAAATCCCTGTGCTTATCTTGAGGATCCATGATGAACAGCCAACATGGGCAAGGAGGCATAAACCCCTTCCCTTTTGCTTGGAAACCATTAATCTCTGCTCTTGAGATTGTTAATCAGTCATAAAACTAGTAGATCTTCATCTCCTGGGTGTTTTAAAAGCAGCTTGTAGCACTTCCTGAGTTGTCTGTCAGTGACCCCCTGTAATAGAAAGCAGCTGATGGTCTGTATCATGGAACTGTTATTTTTGACTTGGGGGACCCCTGTAGCAAACATGTTCATGAGTATTAATTGTAAGTGCCAGAACTCTTGCTCTGCTTGGAAGTGAGAGAATAAGCTAGTGATGTCTTCCAAGACAGTTTGAGTGCTTCCTGTATATCTTTCATTGATATTCTTTCCTCAATTTTTCTTCATATTTTTCTCTTATTCTACCCTGACTTTCTACCACTAAAAAGATGATTTTCTTAGCATGTAATAGAAAGAGTTTTGATTGGCTTATCTCCTCCACGTGTCCACCAAGGACTTTGCACCATGGGAACCTGAATTCCCAACATAATGTCAAGGTACTGGATCCAATCCCATGTCCCTGTGCCCGTGAGGGCACCATTGCCTTACTGAGTACCATGGACAGAGACACCCCTTGATCTGCAGCAGAAACTGCTCAACAGAAGACTGTAGTTCTCTCATTGGCAAAGGGATTTGGTTTAGACAACCCCAGTGCAGGGTTTACCAGGTCTGGTTTTTGGTAGAACTGTCTCTCTGCTGTCTTTGCCATTTAAATAATCTGGGATCTCGTATGGGGCTCTCAGGGCTCATATTGCAGCTATCCATGCCTTTCTGGGCAAATGGAATAGGCAACAGAGTTGGTCCAAAGTGCTGTTAACACCCAAGGCACACATTCTTGTCTGGAACATGAACCCAGTCATCCTGGGACATGGCCATCACACACTTCAACCAAGCTTTTGACAACCTTTGCTCAGAGATCTCCAAGTAAAACTGTTTCACTGAAGATAAAAGTGAATTTTGAGGACAATACTCTGGTTTGGAAGCTAAAAGACACCATGGATCTGTCACCCAGAGTCTGGTTTAGAATCATAGAATC
The DNA here is from genome assembly GCF_965231275.1 of Zosterops lateralis. Classification (NCBI taxonomy): domain Eukaryota; kingdom Metazoa; phylum Chordata; class Aves; order Passeriformes; family Zosteropidae; genus Zosterops; species Zosterops lateralis. The sequence continues at coordinate 106,557,365 of NC_139762.1, read as the reverse complement.
ATTAAGGTTGGAAATCACTTGCAAGATCATTGAATTCAGCCTTTGAGCGAACACCACCCTGTCAACTAAACCATAGCACTGATTGCCATGTCCAGTTGTTTCTGGAATGCTTCCAGGGGTGGTGACTCCACCACTTCCCTAGGCAGTCCTTTCCAGTGCTTAGCCACCCTTTCAGTGAAAAAGTTCTTCCTGTGGTCCAACCTGAACTTCTCCTGGCATAGCTTCAGGCCATTTCCTCTGGTCCTATCACTTGTTTTCTGGGAGAAGAGGCTGACCCCCACCTGGCTACAAACTCCTTTCAAGTGGTTTCAGGGAGCAGTAAGGCCTCCCCTGAGAAAGACAACATTTTACATAAAAAAATATACTTTGATTCCGTGTCTTCTTCGCAAGTCTTGCTGAGCAGTACGACTTACAATCACAGTCCTAGGCTATTGCAGAGGACCTATCTATGTGGTGCTTTTTTGACATACAACAGTGAAAGCATCAACTGGGAGCACCTGACATTCTGTTGTGGGTGAGTGAAATATCATCATTAGGTTCTGGGAGGAGCCATGATAATGTCACAAATTTTCTTCTGGCTTTGATATTTTGTGGTTTCCAAGTTAGTCCTACGTCACTGCCCCTGTTTTGAAGCCCTGACTTGGCCGGCTCCCTGGCTTTTTCAGAGTTAGTTCAAATGCTTCCCTGGCACTCTGTTGAAAATCTGCCCAAGCTAGATCCAGAACTTTGCTTTATTACAGTGACAGTCTGTTGTTCTATTTATTTATAGCCACTGCTGGGTGTTCTAAAGGTCAAGCCATTTCCTCACAGCATTTCCAAATGGGCAGTACAGGGTATCTCTCTCTGCATTACTGTTTGGCTACTGTGACTTTCCCACTGAAAAGTAACCTTGCTCTCTGAGTGTTCAAGTGACATCTCCTGCCTGCTTCAGAAGAGGGTCCAATTTCTGAGATCTGCCAGGTGATGACATGAGGTAATCCACTGACCTTTATCAGGCATTCTGTGCAGGGCATAACCATCAGTGCTCATTCCAGTTTTGGGAAAGTAGTACTATAATCACTATTTGATCTATGCAGCTGAAATTCCTAATTCTCGTTGTCCAAGGAAGATGGTTGCCTGCAGGGAAGGGACCAGAGGGGGCAGGGGAATCATCAACACTGGCACATATGTGAAGAAGAAGAAATAGTCATTACTTACCCTATGATAACTATGTTCCTTCCAATTACTGTTGTAATCAATATGGATCCTGTGGCCAAGCTTGTCTTGTTTTTCACAGTCCTCAACAATACAGACTTTGAATTGTAAAGCTGCTGCTGTTACAGGGTCATAGCTACCCTGACCTTTACCCAGTACAATGGGAATTCATGTGTATGATTCTAATAGACATACTGTTAAAAATGAAATAATGATTGTCTTGCATGTATGTATGCATATATACCTACAGTCCATACTGACTACAGTGTTTCGGAGAATCAACTACCTTGGAGTAAATACCTGTTGTTTATTTTACACTTCTATTTTACTGGAGTATTTATAATATATTGTCAGTGTATTACAAAATGGGTCTTGTTGCCATGACAAATTAGCCTTTTTAAGCAGTGAATTTCCTGCACCTTCTAAAATAATTTTCTTGAAATACTTGCTGTTTTTATTATTGGCGCTTACTTTAATTACCATTTCGAAATGAACGGAATGGGAGGTACAACATATTATCATTACTTATATGTTCAGTAGTTAAATTCATAGCTTGAAAACCAAATGTAACAAAATGCCCCACAGCTCTTTAACACTTTGCTTAATACAGTTGTTGAAAAACCTTAATTCATGTTTATACAATCAGCTGTAGAGTGTTAAAGCTTCCAGGCAATGTGGTAGTTCACTAACACACCACCCATATGGGCTTTGTTTATCCTTTTAAGCATCATCTGGAGGGTCTAAAACCTCCACTTTTTAGGAAAAAAAGAGAGTTGTTGGAGCAGAAAGGACTTAAAAACATTCTAGTCCATGCCTGGTCTTGGCATATTATTCTGTTTGACATGGTTGCAAAGTTGCTTCTGCTTCTATACTGTGACTCTGTTAATAAGTTATTGGTTTAAGACAAAGGGAAAGCACCTTTTAATCTACCCAAGGTGTTCTGAGCTATATATTGTGCCTTTTGAGAAAGACACCTTTTCCGTTGTGGAAACCCATTATAATGATGAGCTAGAAATCAAGGTGCTGCATCTATGGAAAGCACTAGAAACTGAAGACCCTTTTACTAAAGCGCCTCTGTCTTTTACAAGATGCTCACTATGCCATTTATTCCAACTGTTCCTCCAAAATGACTGATAGCCGAGTCAAATTCTTTCTTAGTGTGGACCCTTAGTATTCCTAATTTTATATCCCTGTATTTGTACTAAGAGGTCATAGTCCTTAGCTGAGGTTATCATTTGGGAATGCTGTAGTGTAACTGATATCTATGACCTCTTAATAAGCATCAGGAGCAAGAGATCGAGATCATTCTACAACATGCCCTGGGGGTACTTTCCCTTCAAGAAGGCAAGCTGGAACTGTTCAACTTTTTTCTTTCTTTCCGTTTTTTACCTTCAGGGGAAATTGATCGATTTGGAGATGATTATTCCATAATCTCTGAATTTTTCTCTTCTGCACTGCAATGGGAACTCCTTGAAGTTTAAAGAGATGAGTCTCTTGTGTGCACTGTGGAATGAACCCAAGGAGTTTATGGGGACAGGAGTCCTTTTAGCACAGTTAGTATAATTTTAGGCAAGTTTGAAACTAAAATACTGGGAGGATCTGTGGACAGAAAAGGATAAATTTGATATTAATTTTGTCTGACTAAGTGTGATCACTTCTCTAAATGGCTACTTCATTTGAAATTTACTTTCTGGGGGAAGAAACAGGGGTTTCCCAAAAATGTAGACATATGAAAGACACGGTAGAACTGAGGGTTATTATTGAAACTAAGTATAAAAGATGAACTGGCAATCAACTTCTGAAATATTCAAACTTGTCAAGGAGTATTTGTCTTGGATTTAATAATGAAATGAAAGGCTGGAACTTCATGTGTGAAATTTTGGTTCAAATTTACTCTTGACAGTGTAATCAAAATCATGTTGTTATACATGTACAAGTAAAGTGATGTAGTATTTTTGTCTGTAATATTGCTGAAGCATATAAAAAGCATATTTTGCCTTTATGTAAAAACAAAGGAAGTATGCTTTCAGGACAGGGAATGGACTGGAGCATGTCAAGATGTCTCTTTAAATAGAGCTCTACATAAGACAGTGCCATGGATTGGCACTTAGTCAATATATGGGAATTAGTTTTAAATTTCATAAAAATACCTGTCACTGGTTTATTACCTCCCTCACCGTGACCAGAACTGGTGTCTCTCGTTTGTTTTACTGCTGGATCCCAGCAGGAAGTGCAGTCTAATGGCGGGAGGAAGGTTGAGTGACTCATGCGGGGGAGGCTGGAGAAGGGTCAAGTTTTTCAAGTACTTTGCAAGGCTTCTACCAGCTGTAAAAGCAAAGCACAGGGAAATGAAACTGGCAGTTGCTAATTCACCTTTCTCTGACAAATGCAGGCTTTAGCATGAGTGCATAACACATCAGTTTTATCATTAACACATTAATTAATGTCATTAGTTTTTCATAACTATGTGTTTATTTCTTATCATTGTTATCTGACTTCAGTACATGGCCAGGAATGATACTTGGATTTTTGCAAAACACTGAGCATGTTCAGTTTTTTCCTGTAAATTCAGTTTCTAAGCAACACCTCTTTGTCCTGAACTGTTTTAATCTGTCAATAACCACAGGTTTCTGTATGATTCTAATTATTCTTCTAAACTGCCTTTGAAATACTTAAAACAGGTTTAATATTTGCTCCTTCTGTTATGATTAGAATATTGTGTATTACAGGATAATATTTTTTTCACAGGCATCCGTCAAGTCTGACTTGAGAATGTTCTTCAATTTTTGTCCGTAATAGAGGTCTATAATCTTTGCTTCACTGAAACTAGTGGAAAAGTCATTATTGTGTTCACAGAGGGCAGGATTTCTACTACTGAGTTCAAATTCTCATTCTTTTTCTCTCAGGATTCTTCTCCCTGCCCCTATGATCTCTGCATTTCTATTGCTCTGTCATTTTAAAATAGTCAGCTTAACTAACTTATTTTCAAATAGCACGTCCCAAACAAGTGGCAGGCTGTGGTATTAACCACAGTTATTTGCAAACAGTTTCCCATGGCAGGTAAGTTTAAGAGTAGAAGAGCTTCCCCTGTCTGCCATGATACTTGGTGCTTCCTGGTAAAGAAAAGGCTGAGGAAATGGAAGAATGCAGTTTATCTTATTAAAATTAGATTCTGCCTCTTTTGTGACTCTCTCTGCCTGCCACTGTCGTTGATTTTTATCTTGTTATTTAGTGTACTTGCTACTGACTACTTTTCTGTCCTTGTTATCTCTGTATTTGCGATTCTTTTACTGAGGGTTTCTGGAGTTGCGCTTTTATTTCTACTGCCTTTTTCTCTATCAGCAGGTCAGGTATCCCTGCAGTTCTCTCCCTTTGGCTTAGAAGGGTAGGAATGATTTTCTGTGGTGTTAGAATATCCCACTGCTTCTCCTTCTTGTCTCTTCTCCCTGCTTTTGCACTCCACTATTCTACTGTTTTCCCTTTTTCCTCTACAATATCTAGAGTAGTGCTACTATTCCTATTGAGTACTTCAGTATTCCAGCAAGAATAGCAGAGTGAAATTCACTCAAAATACTTGGTTTTGTTCTACAGCCTCTGCTGGACTTGATGATGCTTTTTATAGGAACCAAGAATATAGCAGCAATCTCAGGTCTACAGCCCATGTTGTTATTTGCACAGTCATCCATTGTAATAGGTTCATTCTTGATCACTTTTTAAGCATTTTTGTAAATGCTCCAGCTTTTGTATGTTATTTCTTTAGGAATACACAATTGTGGATACCACTGAATGTATCACAAGTTCCCAAGTGGTAGGAACAATTGCCCCTCATAGCACGGGACAGAAGAGCGTTTGTAATTCCACAGAGCATATGTTTTTTTTGTCAATGCAGGCATAGCTGGCCCTGACATACTGTTGAGGGTGAGTTTGTGGATACAGGCTAGGCTTCATGAGAGGCATGGAGCCTTTTCCGTTGCATTTCAGTTATTGGACAGTGCCTGAAGTGCCTAAAAATTACTTGTGCAGTTCTCCTCTATGGGCATGGAAAGAAGCCCAATACAGATTAAAGGCTGAATTCTAGCTCTTACAAAATTCATCATCTTGGATATGAAATCAAAGAGCATCTCAGTATGCTGAGCACCATGGATTTTTTTTTTCATACAGTGGTTTTGAAGCTGCACCTCAGTCAGTAGGTAGTGAACAGGGCTATGATGAATAAATACATTTTCACTGAGTCAAAATTGTTCTTTGCATGGGAGGAAACCTTATGTTTTATATACCTGTAAGAATTGCACAAGGCCTTTCATTCTCTATGTTCCAAAATTTTTTTACAACTGTTTACCTATAATAGCATGAAATATATCCAGCCTTGCAGAAGACAGGAGCTAAGACCCATGAGACATATCAGGGGGGAGACAGGAAACTCTGTCCAAGAATAATATGAGAAGCCTCCTGTCCTTGTGAAAAATGCCACAGGATCTCAGCGTCCATGGAAAGCGCCACAACTTTTGAGATGTGAGTGGGTGGATTATTCCACATGCACATTGTCAAAACCTGGCTATGCTTTGCTTTCCAGGTGAGTAGTACTCAGGGAAGTCCCATGTTTAGAATGGTATGGCTCTTCTTTGCCACCCCTTTATTTCAGAGGTAACTGGCAGCACAAGCTCTTTTGCCATGCACAGGGGGAGGCTGGCCCTGCTAACCCAATCATAGCTAGGGAAACCATCCTGCTTCCAAGGGCTGTTGGTTCCAGACATTTTGAGTCAAGGGTGGTGAGGAAGTGGCTCAGGGTAGTGTTCAACCCTAAAGTCATATTCTGGCCCTCTCTTGTCTCCTTATATCTGCTCTCTGGGAGCTCTAGCACAATATTTTGACTTGTGAGCCCAGAGGGTTGACTGTGTGGCAGACACTTAAGGTAATTACAGGCTCACTTATACATTTTGCTGTCAAATTACGAAATTTTTGATAGAGGGCATAATATATGCTTTCTAATACACACTCATGGAAGCTTGGGGTTCTTCCTCTTATTACATAGCTTAAAAATCAAACCACATATTTTAACAAGCCCCAGTACAATCACCAAAGGATGCATGCAGCATTCCACCCTTTCCTGCCATAACATTCTAGGATGTATAAATACAGGATACTCTGTGGAAGAAAAGTTTGGATTTGAAACCTTTAACTGTGATTAAGTTATGTGTTTACCACACTATGTGTTTACCAAACTATGGAAACTATTAGGTGTACAGGAAATGTACTATATGTAAGTAGACAGTAAGCTCTTAGTGAATTGAGACATGGAATAATCATTCTTCCATCAGCTGAGTGCAGTAAATGTTTGGTTTGCAATCCAAATGTTATTTGCATAGTCTATAGGCTTGCCAGCTATTTTCTTAATGAAGTATATAGTTTTATCAGAACTTTATGCCTACTTCTGAGGAAGGGGAATGGGAAAAACAGAGAACAACATCTTTTAAAAACAAATGAAAAAGAAAATATAATTTTTTTAATTGACTAAAAATATGATTTCATTATGGTTGCATTTGGTGATACTGGAATGTAATGTTACTTTGAATGTAAAAATGATTGTTAACATTTTCTCTACTCACATGGAAATGTCCTTTCTTTGAATAGAAGAGAATTTTTAAGCAAGCATCTTTTTCTTAGGAAGATATTGTAACTTCTGTCTGCCTCTAAGTTCTTCATTGTAGTATCCTCTTTCTTCTTCATTCTTATACATTGCTTAAAATGCTAGATAAAGGATTCTTCTTTCTTACTGCTTCTCAATGAGCAGTTAAATCACATTGAAAGAAGAGTAATTGCATGTTAATTAGATTGCATATTAGCTTTAGGGACATGGCTCCAATACAGAACTCTGTAGTTGTCTTCTTTAAAATAGGGCTTGCCTGTAAAGGTGTTTTATGTTAAAAATTCCAGTATAATTACATTGTATCTTTCAGCTAAAATATACTTTACAATTAACATTTTTGGTAGCAATTCATCTATAAGAAACAAGGAGTCTTTTTTTTTTTTTTCCCTCAAGAAACCATACCTCTCCAAAAAGTATCTATATTTGTACATGGATAGTTAGCCTACATTGGTGAAATGCTTCAAAAATAGCACGTGTAATGTTATATTATTGTGTAAGTAAAGACTGCAGTACTCCCATTTTCCAGCACTCATGGGCACAATCAGGTGTACCATATTTTAAGAAACACTAAGCCTGTCTGAGCAAAATGCCTGTAGGATCTTGTACTTCTCCCCCTATTTCTGTTTCTTTGCCTTTTTTCCTTTTTTTTAACCACAGACCTGGCTCAGATTTATGTAGTTCATTTGAAGTTCATGTAGTGAGTGTATTAATCATTCAAAGACCAACAGCCAAATAAAGTTATTTGCCTTAAAATTTGCAACTCCAAAACTGATCTCATGAGTCGTCTTCTGTTCTTTGGCATGATCATTCTGTACCCAGTCTGCACTATTTTCCATGAGCTGGACCAGAGGGGAGGAAAGAACAAAGTTCCTATTCCTAATCTAAGGCATAATTAATTGGTGAATTGTTTCCTCCCTAATATTTAAAATTAGACCCTTTCACTAAGCCTACTTTCACAGCATTACCAGAGGTACCACTGTTCTCTCTAAGCTGAGGAAGCATAAAGTAATTATTCCTGGACTGAAAGCTAGTAAACTTCAGGCTAGAATTTACCTTTACAGGTAAAGGTAAGTAATTTCACAGAGTATTAATTTTCTTCACATTGCCTCATTATTCAAGGCTGGATCTTTCTAACTTCTTGTCTTCACCCCAAGTTCTCAATCATTTTGAAAATTTCTTACCTTTCTTCCATTCTGTATTATATTTGCTTAGAATGCAGAAGATACTTGTGCTGGTAGGAAGGGAATGATATGTGTTTGCTATGCCAAGTTATTTTAGAAAAACTTATGAGTAGTGGAAATCCATTCATCAAACACTATTGTTTCTCCTTTTAAGGATTTTTGTGTTATGATTATTTGTCTGTCCTTTCAGTAGATTCATAAATGAAAGAACTAACATGGTTATTCAATACACATTTGAGGAAAAAAGTGAGGAAATGTTTCTATTTAATTGTTGACAAGAAAATTAATGAAAGCTGTTGCTCCCTCATGAAGAAAATAGGTTTAAAGTCCACTCATTTCTTCCACTGTTAAGCTATGAGTAGATTTCAAGCTATTTAAAACTGCTGATCCTGAAAAGCCAACCGTACATGTAAGAGGTTCAGAGAATGCATAATGGAATCTGGAGGAGACCAGGTGAGGATAGACAAGTTAGACAAATTCCTGTTACTTTTCATAAGTAATTACTTATTTATTCTTACTTATGTCAGAATCCTCTGCTTTGTGTAGATAATTAGTAACTTTAATGTTTTCACCCAGAGAAAGGCATACAACTCTACAAGGTTTTGAAAAATAATTTTGAACTTCCATTTTGCAGTGATTGGTAAAGAAATATTGAGTTTGCATCTCTTAAATGCTGCCTGTCTGGGATTTAGCTCTTATGTGACAGTACTTTTTTGCCTTAAGCCTTTGGTGTATTTATCCTCACAGTGTCTCGGAAAGGTTATGAATATCTAAGGATGCTTAAAATTTAAATAAAAAATGAACTGAATTACTTAAGGTGAGATACACGTGAGGTTGTGATCCTGAAAATTCTGTTTCCCTAAAAAATACTGTTCTGCACACTTAGTGGTCTCTTCTCTTGTCTGAGGCCCAAAACTACCAGTTTTCTCTAAGCTGAGTAAGCATAAGAAAATTATTAGTAGACTGAAAAGCAGTTCAGACAAGAATTTAAGTTTACAGACACAGGTAAGTCATTTCACCACCTAATAACATTCTCCACATTGCTTTGTTCTTTTGCCCATCCCACAATCTAATGCTTTTCACCACTTCTTTAAGGCCATCAGTGAAGGAAACTTTTGCATGTGAAATGAAATGGTATACCAGAAAATTATTATTCAGGAATGCTCCATTCCAAATTTAGGGCATTAAGATCCACAGATTATTTTAAAAGGAAAAGTAACACACAAGAAGGATGTAACAATAAGTCTGCCTTGCCTGTTCAGTTTGTTTCTAAATAGCATCATACAGTTTAAGTGCAGGAAAGTGTTGCTGGAGATCCTCTATTAGAGCTGTGAGGAATGGAGGACGTGAAGGGGAGGTTCTTTATTCAGTGGTGTTGCATTTCTTACTGTTGATTGCACTTCTCCCCTCGGTTGAAGGAGAAAACCAGAAATATATGGCACTGTATTTGGGATAAAAATTAAACTCTTGTGACTCTGAATTTAAATTTTGTTGAACTGACGGAGAAGATCTGGAGGTATAAAATTTGGACCAACAATGCTTTGCTACATGCTTATATGTTGATTTAAACTACTGCGTCCTATCCATCAAAGCTTGTATTTTAGAATATGTTTTCTGTGGATCTTCCTGAAAGGTATAGCAAGCTCTTATGCAAATGCCTATTGTTTATAGAATTGTATTCAGAAATGTGTGTCTTATCTGGTTTCTCTAATATCTATTTCTGCAACTCCAAAGTAAAGAATGAGGCTTTAAAAATTAGAGGGCAACATCTGTTAAGTCTGGCCCTTTTGCATATCTATGTCTACCATATAAATTTGCTCAAATGATTTGAAAATAGGTATGCATAAAAGTATAACCAACATTTAGCTTGCTGACCATAATGTGCTACTCATTGAGAAAAGATTATGACTTGCAAATGGATTTTAATTTTTCCAGTTTTAAGTAATTTTGCAGATGTGTAAAAAGTCTTCTCTGAAAGGATGGCAAATCGTGTAAAGTAAGGTGAAGTGGATAACATGATTGCTAAAATCTTTAATTGCTGAATAAATATCTTAATAGCTGAAGAGATGCAAAGGTGCCTGCAATCCATGTCTCTTTGCACTGAAAGCTAACAAGACAGTCCTCTGCTCTTTCACCCTCATTATCGCTCCAGTTTAATTTATGAAACTTACAAGATTTAAGTATTGGCATGAATAAATGTGACCAGACTAAACAGTAAACAGGATCGTGTCTCTGTGGTTTTCAGTAAGTGATGCTAAAAGCAGAACTAGCATCCAAAATGAGGGAACAGAACTTTGGATTTCATTGTAGTCACTTCAACACACACAAAGATTAACCTTTTCTCTAGAAGCAGCAGTTAGGTATTACTGCGGCAACTTTCTTCAGCCTTTTATTTGCTGTTACTTATTGCTGTTTCCTAGAGAAAGTGAAGAAGAAAATACCTGAGGAAAGGACCCTGTGCCTAGTTCAATAATCAGATAGATCTGGGAGTCAAATCTGTATCTGTTCAGAAACGTAGTTCGTAGTATGCATGTTTAGTGAGGTATAGGAAAGCTGACCACAAGAAAATAATGGATGTTCAGGCCCCTGTATTGCTGAAGTTACCCAGAATTTTGCATTGTGATCTGGGTATCAAAAGGGAAGAAGGTGATGAAGAGAAAAAGCTTATTGCTTAGACTGGGGTAACTGGATTACTGTGCAAAGACTGTTGCAGTAGTGAGCAGTAAATGTGTTACTTCTGTATTGGATGGTATAATGCCATGCACACAGTTTAGCTCTCTAAGAAAGAGAGTTGTATTCACTTTCGAGTAAACACAACAACTCTTTCTCAGGATGCTGCTTCAGTTCCGGGGCTGGCAAGATCCCCAGTAGCTTGGGTATTTCATGTTTGCTTTAATGCACAGCGTGCAAGTGCCAAGTCTGTATTTGATTTGCAAAGGACAGAAATGTACTGGTTTCTGCCTAATTTCCTTGTTGATGTTGTATGTTGTCTCCATGGTGTAACAATCCTTTCATAGAGTCAACTTTTTGAAATACAAATTTTTGTAGAAAACAGTAGTTTCACACTCGTGTCCTCTGAACTTGGCAGATGCCTGAATCCAAGTGACAGAGTCTTTATCATGGAAGGCAGAGGTGCCATTTATTTCCAATGCATTGCTCATCTGTAGAACTTGTCTGTTTACTGTTGGCCTGCTGCAAGTTACAGGAGTGTACAGGCACCTTTCTGTACAGGGGAACAGGTTTCTGTCTGTTAGCAGTACCTCTGTGTGTCACACCCTCATTACAATGTGTTTCATTTTATATTCCATTTTCCTTGTTAATTTGATCCTGTCAGTAGTTAAAACTAGGTAATTTGATCCAGAAATGATGTGAATCATCTATGGAGAATTGAAGCGTACAGAAATTTAACATGAGAGAGAGACCTGTCTTGCACCTGTTTTTTTTTTTGCACTAGTATACAGTGACCCTAGAGAAGTTAAACAAGGAATTTTCTTTTGAAAGAGAAGGCAGAAATTCTGCATGATATTAAGGAGAAAAGAGCCTCAGGGAGGATCTTTCAATCACTGTGAGCTGACAAAAGGCTCCAGAGCCGCACAGTCCACTTTTAGTGTCATGTTGAAGAATGGAGACACAGTTCAAGGGTGTGCTATTAGTATCACCAACCCAAACTTCAAGTGTTCTTGTGATGAAAAGGACCCTGCTGTAGACAGCTAGTCCATCTGCTGAGTGGTAGTAACATGAGAATACTACCAGGTCATTTCTTGAGATCTTGTTAAAGTTACAGTTCAAAAAAATTGCTCAAGAATTTCAAGTAATTGGTCTTTTTATCATTATTTTTAAGCTGAAGCATGATTTTTTAAAATATAGAAGCCTGATTTTTTTAAATATAGAAAATGAAAACAAAAGAGAACAGCCAAGAGAAGCATAGGCACTGCTGTCATCTTTATTATTACCATGTGCCTCACTCAGGTGGTGCTCACAGTTACCTGAGCTACTATCAGACTCATGCCTCGAGGACATCTACAGTGCTCATGAGACAGGGCTTTATAGAGCAGACTCACACAGCACTCTGCTTCAGAAATGAAGTGATTGCTGGCCAGGAGAAGTGAAAAGGGAGTATTACATTAATTCCCACTGCAAATGTGATCTGGACCAACAAGCTGTAACCTGCACTGACAAGAAAATTATCCTTGCAACTGTATTTTAAGGGGGAAAAGCATTTTTGGGTAAGATGTAAGGCAGTTTCCTTTTGGAGGTGTGGGTGATTGCCACGTTACAAGGGACACGGTGAAGCTCTGGAGTGGGAAACCATAGAATGGTTCTAGTTAACAACTTTTTGAGGCATCTGTGTGTCATTCATCAAACTTGCCTTTTGTCTGTCTGAAAGCAGAACAAACAAAGGAGATGGGCTTCTACATCGTTCTTCTCAGTGAAGTAGATAATCTTGGTTCACTGAACAGAATATAAAAACAAGTCATTCTCGATGGCATATGCTATAATGAATGCTTGATTTTGGATGTCTGAGGAGAGCACACCCTCCCCTCAAAGTCACAGTCTGAGTATGACACCCACTGCTTCCATGACCGAAGAGGCTGAGAAAAATGTTTTAAGGGAGGAAGTCTTGATGGCACATCAAGGTAGGCGTTTATAAACTGTCATGACATAAAGCACCATGTGAGAAGAAATAAATACATGAATTTGTTTTTTCAATTTATAAAACTCTGTTTACCATGGTTCATAAAAATGGGAGCAGTAATTAGGATCAGTATGCAAATGCTATTTAAACTCTCTGCAATTATTCCCTACCTCAACTATAGCTTTCTTCCCCATTCTCTTTTCTCCTCCAGCACATTTCAGCCAAAACACAACCCACACTGACTTGGCCCTGCAGCATCGAATCTGGCAGATCTAAACTGTACTAAAATAAGACAAACCGAATTCATGAAGTTGGAGGTTTTATACAGGGCACCTACCAGCTTTTCAGGAGCTAACCAGGGGAGTGTTCTCTGAGTTAAGCACCTCAGGAGACCTGTCCTCTGTCATGTATAGGTTCCACATTAAGTAAGATTAGTGGATGAGAACTGTATTGTAAAGGATAGCTGAAAGGAATCTGAGGGTCAAAGTGGATGGCAAAACAGAATAATAATGTTTTTACATAAAACCCTATACAGTAATTTCTGCATCTTTCATCAGCCAAAGTTTTGAAGCGTTCTAAAGATGAAATTCTGTAGGAGAATAGAATGTTATTCTATACTTCACTCTATAAATCCAACCATGAGAGCCTCTGACATCATACAAGAACGTTGTTTGGCCATTGGTTTTATCTGGATGGCCCAAAACATAGAAATCCAAGAGGACCACAGCACTCCACCACAATATTCAGGCATATTTGCCCTCTTTGAAATGGTCTGTATGATCTTTCTGTGCCTCTGGTAACTGACCATGATTCATTGCCAGTACACTGCTCTGGGTGTTGGACGGTTCATCTTCACCTAAGTGTTGGTTCTGGCAAAACACACATAAATCATTGAGTGCCATCAACAGAAACCAGAAGAATGTGAGTCTGACAGCTATTTCATCATCCACACAGTCACCAGGAAGGGTAATGTCAGGAAACTGTGTGGCACCCCACAAGAAAGCGCTCTTGGGTGTACAAGCAGTAGTCATCTTAGGGGAAAAACAATACATGGAGTCACTGCATGACTCCATACATTATTTCCTCTGTGCCCATGGGACCACAGATGAGTCAGCAACAGTTCATGCTTTGTAGTAACAAAAGTAGCTGACAATTGTAACAAAATCAGTATGGATGCTTGGTTCTCATCCAGGGCCAGCGGGAGGTTCTCAACCAACAAAGCCAATGCAGTCTAGTCTATCAGGACATCTGTTGCTTATGAGGGGAGTATTGTAAACAAAGAACAGCCCTTTCTTCTTGTTTTATCTGCTCATTAACAATGTGATGCCTTGTGAACCATAAACATACAGCTTGTATTAGTTACTGGCTTTGGTGCTGATTATAGTGTTGTCAGATAGGAAGTTGCCTCTTTTCAGATATTTGCAGCGTTGTTGCAGGTCTGGAGTGGAGCTGCATCACTGAGGTGACTGTGATACCACCGATGGTTGGTTTTCAAACTCCATAGGAAATTCTCTCTGAAAGACAAAAAGCCATGGCTGTGCTCTGCCAGAGGAAGAACGCATGAGAGACCAACGCTGTCACTGAAACGTCCTTGCAGGAGCAGGATATTTTTTAAATGAGAATTTCCAGGAGATCATGGGAAGCAGATAATGCCATAATGCAGAGAAAAGGTCCCTCCCACCTTGTGGAAAAACCTTGTTCCTGAACTCCTTACTGTATGATTGATTTAACCCTCAGGGTGCGGGGGAACACTACCGCCAGACATCCAGGGCAAGAGGAGAGCTTCTCTCCCACAGTTGTGCAGATAGTGGCCAATCTTTGCAAGAAGATGACATAAAAACCTCATAAGCTGTGCATCAAAGAGAAGGATTAAATCCTGTGTGGCTCTGCCAGGTGTCCAGTTAAGTCCCTGAATCATGGAAAAGAATTATGCAAAAGAATCATGGAAAGTTGGGGTGGTTTTTTAAGTGCTATAATATTCACGGCAAAGAATAAGTCATTTCTCAAGCCCCATCTCAACTCTTGTGCCCCAGGCAGGAGAGATCATACATTTTTCACAATCCTTTTTCTCCTCCAGATGGATTCAGCTAGAGGAGCAAAGTAAGTGTAGTCTTAGGGGAGGATTTTATTGTTGGGCATTTGTAGGAGATAGGACCAAATCTCTCCAGAGTTTCATTGTGATGACCTACCTCTTCACCAAATATCTTTGAAAAATCCTATTTCTGTTGCACTGTTCCCCTTTACTAGGCACTTGGTATCTGGGTTTCACTGTGATTTACCTAATAACTTGAAAGCAAACTGCAGCACAATCTATAGAGGGTTAAATATTCAGTGTTGGTGTATGAGTCCCTTTGACCCCAGTAAGACTTCTGCTCATGCAAGAGCAGGGAGTAAATCCTTGTCTCTGGCAGCCCTCAGGCAGTAGTTAGGATTTGTTCTAATTAATGGAGTCTCTAGTAGGAATTATTCTGCTTTTCCCAAATACGTAACCAATGAGTTCTTCTGTTAGTTCGTTGTTCTGCTTTAATAGGGCTTTCAAACATTTCCTCTAGGCTTTCAGAGAAGTTGTTTCAAGTGCATTATTCAGTATTTTAGGCTGTGCTTATCATTGCTTTCTTTCTAATCAAAGTATCTCTTTGGTTATTGTGTATATCCATAAACCACAGACAGCATGCAGTACATAGATTTGGCTGCTTTTCCATAGACACTCTGAAAATTGTAAGCAAAATTGCTTTTCATTTTGTCTGACAGCCAGTTTTAATTTTATTCATTATTTTATCAGATTATATAACATTTCTGTTGTCTGCATCTGTCTTCTGACTGTTTTCTTCTCTCTTCCTTTTTCCCCCATTATGTTTATG
>NC_139762.1:106454346-106539346 GCF_965231275.1 Zosterops lateralis | reverse complement strand
GTTGAAACAAAAACTCCTCTGACAGTCCTGTAATAAGTACACTCTGAAACTAGCAAATTATCTGTAATACTAGGAAAGGCAGGAAGGGCGCTTAAGAGTACAGGGTGTACGTTGTGTGCACTAGGTGCAGCATGAAGACAGAGAGAGGGATATTCTAAATTACCCCCTCCCTCACATGTCAGAGACACGGTTTAGAGCTGGATTTCCCTGGGATCCGTGGCGCGAGATTGATGCAGTGGCCATGAGCAGATTTTTGTCTGCCTTTTACCCCTCTCTGAAGCGAGTGCCTCAGCACCTCTTCAGCACGAGTGGGATCTGCTCTGACTCTCTGAGTGACTCCAATAGCTGTAAATTTATGCAAGGGGATTGCCCAGTAAACCGGGCAAGAAAGGGAGAATGCCAGATGAATGGACACCCAGTCCCCTCCCCTAATGCAGCGAAACAGAAGCTTGCTCCTCGGACTCTTGCCACTAGAACCCCCCAAATGACTCTGGCATTTTAAAGTAGCTTTAAATAATGTCTGAATGAAAGAAAGACCCTCTGTCTACTCTCTATTGTCTAGAAAATAAATAGAATTCAAATAATACATATATCCATCTTTGTTTCCTAATTTAAAGAATCAAAGGAACTGATGTTAGATTAATTTGTGAAGTTGCACTGAGATGACTGTATTGTGTTGCTGAGTTTCATTCTGGTTTCATACCAGAAAGGAAAAAAAAAAAAGTGTTTTTGATATTTTATGCATAGCTTTAGTGATTATAGAAAAGGGAGGGTGGGGGGAATAATGTGAAGAAAATTTCCATTTATGCAGGAAATGCAGCTACAAGATCCTGAAAGGTGTGGCTGATGCGTGACCTTTTCTTGGATTTTCTTCCTTGAGAGATTTAAGGGCAGAAAAGGTTGAAAAGCTGTTTAATGTTAAAAGAATTTTGGATATTGATGGTAGCAGGCAGTGGCCCTTTTATACACAGTGGAAGTTCTGGAAGATAGATGTAGCCTGATGTGAAAATCTTGTCACTTTGTGTAAGCTGGTGCTATCCATCCTTCAGCACTTTGCAGAGAATGTAGTTTTATGTTCATTTAATAATTATCCATTTTGGTTGTACTTGTCGGGGAGAGCTTCTTGAGCCCCATCAGTTTTTCAGAGAAGCACCACTCAAGCTCTTCTGCTGAAAATGTTTTTCCTTTCCTCCCTTCACTTCATTCCACTCTTCCCCTTATCGACACACTCATCAGTGCCAGAGCTCTTCAGTATTCAACTCCTGTCCTTTGTGAAGTGATTTTGCCCAGACACGTCTGGCTCAGGGTGAAGTGCCCTCCCCTGAGAGCACGCACTGCAGCCCCAGGTCGCCAGCACCATGAATACATTATTATCCCAATTTCCATCCTGTTGCCACGGCAGCACTTTTGGAGCTGCTGGGTTATTAAGTCGTACATCACTAATACCCTGATATGAGCAGAAGTTGGATTTAATATCGGCCTTTGATCAGATTACCTCCCAACAGTCAGCTGTCATTAGAAAATTCCTTTGCTCATTATACCCTCGGAGCTCTGGCCTGTGCAGAAAAGGGGTGGCAGGCCTGATACATGGAGGCAATTTCCAGCCTAGGCCTTGTATTGTACACTTAATTTATTTTCTGACCTTTCTGATATTTGGAAGATGCTGTACAACTCCCCCTCTCTCTCTTGCTCTCTTCTTCTCCTTGTGTGTATGTTCACATGTATATGTGCAATCTTTAGTTTTGTGGGGGTCTTTTTTTTTTTTTTTTTTTTTTTTTTTTTTTTTTTTTTGTCTCTTGCCAAGTGATACTGTACTTTGTAGGAGAGTGTCTGTTTTCTGCCTGTCCTCGGGTAATGTATAAAACATGGTGCTTCAGGTAGAGATGAAGGGTAAACTGATGTCCCCCTAAATGGCCAGCCTGTGTATGCACCTAACACTTCACTGAGCAATCTGTCAACATGTCAGCAACACATGTTTTATAAAAAGCCTCCAGTGGGAGCAAAGGCTCCTGCCAGGGCTTAGGAAATGCTTTGAATTCAGCAGATTTCTATTGCTGGAGTCCCCCGAGGTTCCTTTTACAATGCCTACATTTCAGAAATTTGAACTTGGGACCCTTAGGGGGTTCTCTCCGAATGCCTGAAAATGTAGAGTTATATTGTTGCGTGTCCCCAAGCGGTCTTTACTAATACCTGAATTCGGAGAAGCTGGAAATTACAGAGCTCCCCAGGGGGAGCTTTATCCACACCAGGAAGAAGAGAATAACTCTGCAGGGAGATTGCTTAATGCATTGCTGAAATAAAAGAATTTGAGAGAGATGGGTTGAAGTGGGTTTTTTTTTTTTCCTTCTTTTCTGGCCACTCCTTCGGCTTAGCTAAGTCCTTAAAGACAAAGTCAGGGTAAAGAAGCAGCTGGGCTTTTTTTAATGAAATTTTAGATGTGGCTTTTGAAACAGTGAGTTGACGTGTACGTGTGTGAGTGGATGTGCAGGCATACACACATCCTGAGAATGTTTCTGTTACATGTAAAAGTTTATTTTGCTTCTGTGCTGCATCCTTGTTTTTCCCTGTGTCCCTCTCCCTCAGATGCCTGAGTGTGCTTACCCACTCTGTGTTTTAGCCTTCAGAAGAACTCCTGCTTGCAGTTTTCACACCATTACTAACTTGACTTAGGTTGCAGTTTGCCTGCCCACTTCCGTGGTGCCTTTTTCTGGGGCAGGCTTGCCTCCCTCCCAGACCAACAGGACGTGGCTGAGCCTTTTCCTGCTCAGAGTGTGCAGTGCTGGTGCTCAGCGCCCCATCCTCCGTTTGTCCCTTGCCTTGGGGACAGAATGTGCATGCCAAAGCCAGGCCAACCCCACACATGTCCCAGATATGCTTTGCAAGGCGAGGGATAAATTATTTTTAAAAGCACCCTATGGTTACAGTAGGAGGCTTCACGTTATACCGGTCGTGATTTTGCCAAGCTTCCAGGACAGCAGGAAAACGCGAAACCCAACTGTGTGCTTTTTGTCATCCCCAGAAAGGCAAAAGCCTCTCTCCTTGCAGGCTGCTTTTCCAGATCTTTCCGTGGCCGGCTTTTGACACTGCATCGCCTGCCCCTACAGGGAGGGAGCCGGGGCTGGGCTGTTTCCCGCAGTCCCGGGGGATGCAGCCCTACCTCGGAGCCGTGTGCGGACAAAGAGGAGCGAGCGCTCGCACACGGCTCCTCGGCCGGCCCGTGCAAAACAGTTCCAGCTGTGGCTGCTCATGGATTTGGGGGAGGGGGAGGGAAGGCATCGCCTTGTGTTTTAGGTGTGGCTGCACGCATGGAGCCTGCTGGAAACACTGCTTTTAACTTCCTTAGAGGAAGGGAAAGGGATATAAAACAGGGAGTGATTCTCAGCTCAGGGAAATTATAAGAGCGTTTTAAAACCTAAAGTACGCTTTCAGGTGGAATTGGCATTTTGCTCTGTTTTGGGGGAGTATAAAAATATTTTTCCCCACATTCTACAGGAAATCTTTTCCTCTGGCACCTCTTAGTAAATGAGGCAAACTCTGCACTGCATTTGGATTTGGTGGCCTTAAATGCTGCGAGCTTCCAAAAGACAAATCTCACTTTCAGAAAGGCTAGCTTTCCCTGGGTGATTTTGCTGGGTGATTTTCTTTCTCATTTTTCCTCCAGAAATGTATAAAGTGGCAAAGTTAATTACCCCAAGTGCAGGCATGAAAAGTTTGATAGTGCGTATGGTTTTAACTAATGCTTTTGCTCATGTGGCTGCTGTCCTCTGAAGGCTCTCTGGTACTGTGGCAGAATAATTGACGATCAGGGGAAGCTTTTAATCACCCACAGAACAGTGCATCTTTGGGAAAGGGTAGGATGGAAGGGTTTGTACCATTCAGAGATGAGAGAGCAGAAGCTGAGGCTGGCGTGCGCCTTCTGCAGAGAGACCTATTTAAAAAGAAAACCTAAACTATTCTTTCCTTCCCAGAGTATGAGAGCCAGGCAGTATTTTTTATCCTTAAGAAAAGTAATGAGAAGAACCTGCTTTTGATATTTGTAAGTGCAAGTCAAGCTGAGCCTCCTGCTATATTTTGGTAACACTTCTACTGGACAGAATGTTTGTCCTGTTCATTACAAAAGTGGTGCCAGCTGCCTCTCTGACAAAGCAAGTGTATTTAAAGTGCCTCACTGTGTGTTTAATGCATTTGAAGAAGGTGTTTTGTATTTTAAGTACTTATAGGCGTCCAGTGAAACATTTGCATCTGGCACCCTTTTTAAAAATAAAAGAGGAGACATTTTCTCTTCCATGTGGTGCCTTTCATGAAAATGCATCTGTCCTCTTATGCAGTCATTATCGAAAAGAGAAAGGTTTTGTACTTTGGGATTTTTAAATTTTTTTTTCTATTTATTTTAGTTGTATTGGTAAGAAAGTGTCTCTCATGAATAATGTCAGCAGGAGTTTCCCATTAAATGGTGTTGAGCATGTCATGGACAACTCGATTTAACTTTTAAATTTTCTGTTGCCTCCTTAGGAAGGATCCAGATAGTGCATCTGCATAACCTTAAATTTATTTCCTGGGGAGGCCACATTTCTTGTTTTCCCAACCCCCAGCCTTGAGCACAAAGTCCTTCTCTTTTTCAGAGTAACTTCAGAGCAAAATCAGCCTGCCAGATGGAGTGCTGCTGTACCGGTTTCCTTCTCTCAGACACCGAAGCACATTATTTTTGAACCATACCCTGTCTCCCCTAAGGCTCAAAACTAAAAGACTAGTCTGAACTCTGATCTCTGGCACGGTGGCATGATGCACTGCGTCACTCTTAGCAGGCCAGTGTGTTGCATTTTCCTCCTTTCCAAATGAGTATAATGTCATTCCTTATCCTTTCTAAGATTTTCACCCTGGAGAAATGTGGTCAGGATTATTCAGAGGAGTTGAGTACAGCTCAGTACTTTCAGTTTCAGTCAGATGCACTAGGAATATGCAGTTGTGTGACCCAGTATTCTTAACCAGTGTCTGTTTAGAAGGCAGCAAAGACAGACAAGCAAGGTTTCCACTGGAGAGAGGCTGCTTTCACAGCAATACATCTGTTCTGTGGTAACAGGCAATGCCATTTGCCTTGTCTTCTGGTAGAAAAGGAAAAAAAAGTCCAATGGTATGTGGAGAAGCAGAGCACAGGATATGTAAACTATTTTTTTTCAGTTGTTAGTATTCCAAACTACTTAAGTCACCACTAATTACTTTTTACTTCTTTTTAGTACTTGTCTCCTTTTTGTTGTTATTTTTCAGCTTGGCACATTTGCTATATCATAATATAGCTTGATTTGAGGTCCACCCTTGGGCTCAAAGTAGGTCCTTCAAGAAGCCAAATTAAGTCATCATTTCTGTTTAGCTGGTTAGATATGCTATCAGGAAGACTTAGCCACGTTTCCCACCTGACAGTGGTTGTGAAATGTGCACACTGCTTGCTTTGTCAGCGGAGTAAATTTTAACTGAAAAAGAGAAATCCTGTTTGAACAGAGGCTGTGTTTCGTTTGTACAGTGTGCTGGCAGGCCAGAGTGGTGTTTCTTTTCTCAATGAAGCCTGTGTGTTGTATGAATGACTAAAGCTTTCAGCAGCCCCATCCTATAACAGTGTCATAAGCAATTGTCTCACCCATGTGTTAGAGCCTGCTCTGTCTTGTAGCAGCTTCTCTGAATATTGACAGCTTCCACAATAAAAGGAATCAATGTGTAGAACAATGCAGAAACTTCTAAACCATAAAATTAAATTAAAAAGTGCTGTCTGAACTGGAAACCCAACATAACACATCACATGAGGTATACTATAGAGTTTTTTTGTAGGACACTGGCTAGTCTCTTGAAGCTGTCACATTTCTAGTGATGGAAAAATGACAACTAACAGGAAAATGTAAGGTTCATTTCTTTGATCCTTTATGGATCTACCATCCATTTCACTGGGAGGTGTTTGTGTGGTTGGAGTGCCTGGGTAGGGCTGCTTCCAGAGAAACTCAGGGTTTATTTCTGAGTCCTGCAATTGGGAGTTTTTCCAGCCTCATTGACTAGTCACAGCCATATGGGAGAAACGCTTTTGCCTGTCAAGGTAAGCAATGGGCGACTGAGCCTGTTCCTGGTTTATTGAAACTCCCAGATACCATCTGTGAGCAAGTTGAAGGAAAAAGACTCTTGCTTTGGCTTCTACAATGTGGCAGCACCTCAGGAAGCTCCTTGGGCTGATGCCTGCCTTCAGATAGATAACTAGTTTTCTCAATTGCATTGATTGTGTCACATCTCTTTGCCATTACTAGGAGCTGATGTGAGGGTATCTCAAATAGAGGCTTATGGTGTGATGTCCTCCTGTTTTAATCTTGACATTGATATGAACAGCATTCTGTTGAGGACCACGTGTTCTATTTTCAAATGAAAGAGACGTAAGTCATAGAATTACAGAATCATTTAGGTGGGAAAAGATTTCTGAGATTATCAAATCCAACTTTAACTGATCACTAGCTTGTCAACTACATCATGGCACTAAGGGCTGTGTTCAGTCTTTTCTTGAACACTTCCAGGGATGATGACTCCATCACCTCCCTGGGCAGTCCATTCCAATGTTTAACAACTTTCTCCATGAAGAAACTTCTTCTGCTGTCCAATCTGAATCTCCCCTGGTGCAGTTTGAGGCAATGTCTCTTTCTGTTTTGTCATAATTCCTTTTTTCTCTTCTTCTCTCAGTGTTGTCATCTTTAGCTAGTTTAATTGTGAGGAGTGTCTGAAAGACATCAGTGATGTCTTATTTGCTTGCCCACCTGAGGAAGCAGCAGGCATGTGCACCCAAATGACAACTTACCTTGTGATAGGCAGCCAGAGTGTGCCCTTTTCACTTGTATTCTTGTCTGGTGTTCTTGTTTATCAGTAACAAACAGGTCTGTGTTTGTGGTTTCCTATGTCCTTGTTTCTTATGGTGGAATCCTCTGATGCTTAGTGAGTAGGAGCATGGAGTAAATGTCCTATTCTTGGGTTACTCTAGAGGAGACTGATTTCTTCATCCTGTCCTTCTCTATTCCTCTGCTCCACCCCCTTATGGTGTTGGTTGCCTAGGATCTGCTGATGTGCATCTAGAATGATTGGAGCTGTATCCTCAAGGAAGGCACTGAGAAAATAATTCTTTTCTACCTTGCTCTCTGTTTGCTCAGAATTTATTGGAACTTGATAGCATGTGGATTTTTTTCCTGAGTGAGATTTAGTTGCAGTTAACCAGTGGATCCAAAACTTTGCAGTGGGGTATACACAGGCAGGTGGATGCTGTCTGATGGCATTGGCTTAGTTTTTGAGGGGAAGTTATTTAGTTTCCTCCCTCAGAAGTGGTCCCAATCCAGAGTTCTGGGAATGGAATATTCCCTCAGCTGCACTCCCTCGCTTCACTATTATCCTTTAGACCCCCAAAATGCAATGTTATCTGTCAGGTTGAAGAGCTCTGGATGGGAATCCCAGTGAAGCCCATCAGTGCCGCTTCTTAATCAGCTGGAGAAGTCACTGCTCAATGATGTGGAGCACCCCTTGCCGCATCCCTTGAGTGCAGAATCCAGCCTGGGATCTCTTGTGCAGCAGTGCCTAGTGTTAGGCAAACACGTTTGTTTTGTGCGGTGTAGAGGAAACAGAGCCGGTCACTGTCTGGCACAGACCTTCTGCCTCAAGGCCCATATTTTGATCCCTGTGTTTCCCTTTGAAATGGCAAATACCCTTCCAAAGTAATTTTATTTTACCAGAATAAGGGCTGCTGCTGCTTTTTCTATTTTATTTTTTTCTTAAATGTGATATCATGTGTTGAATTGGAGTATTGTGGCATTGCAGTGTGTGACATTACACTCTAAAATATAAAGCTATAAAAGTCTGTAATTTATAAAACTATATTAGGTGCTTACTGTATGTATTACGGCCTTGTAATTCACCATCACCTATCAT
The DNA here is from genome assembly GCF_965231275.1 of Zosterops lateralis. Taxonomy (NCBI): domain Eukaryota; kingdom Metazoa; phylum Chordata; class Aves; order Passeriformes; family Zosteropidae; genus Zosterops; species Zosterops lateralis. The sequence continues at coordinate 106,531,408 of NC_139762.1, read as the reverse complement.
TTATTCTATGTATAATTCCACTGAGAGTTTTGGTGACATTATAAAGGAAAAAAAGTGTAGCTCAAGTGGCTTGTCATCAGAACCCCAAGACAAAATGTCCTCGTATTGCATTATATAATGTTTTTAGTATTATCCATAATGCAAGAATAAGAAATTTCTGCTTCACTCAGTTCTAGTTTATGATCCAGGAATGTTATTTGCATCTGTCAAAATATGTTGAGTGGGAGATGACACCAGGTGCTCCCACCATCTTGTTGAATACTTTATATTACATTGTGGTATCACATGTTTGTATAACAAGGTCAAAACATTTAGTAAATTTTTTTCCCAGCTTTGTGTGAGGCTTTGCTAACTTCAGTTGAAGAAGCAGCTAATTCGTTTGTTCCTGAACAAATTCCATATCTTTCTAATTGGGAATTGTCAAACAAACTTAAGCTCTTCCTTATGTTCGAAAACTGAGGAACAGTATTTTACACTCACTGTTCAAAGTGCTCTGGAACTGCTATTATATTTATGATGTTTTAGAAAGCATGGAGTATCACAATCCATTTTTGGAAACGTTCTTAAGATTAGTGAATTAAAAGAGTAACAGATTTTGTAATACATCTAAAATCAAGAGCTCTATTTCTAAGGAAACAAAGCAGCAAAGCTCTTCACTTGCAGTTGAAGAATTACGTGTAGCGTGGTTTGGATGAACTCACTGTCTGGTTCACCAGGTTAGTCTGATGTCTGTGCATCAGTTTTGTTACCTTCTTCATCAAGTGTGCTGAAAGCCAGCATTGTCCCAGTTTCAACAGGAAGCATCAGTGCAGCTGAGCCTCTCTCCTTTGCTTTGTGGCCTGTGCAGTGTCACCTCTTACTCAGGGATCTTCCAGTTGGGTACTCAGGTTTTCTGAGCTGAGTGATGAATCACACAAAAGGAAAAGGACTGGAGACATCAGATTGTGGACTCAGTCGGTGGCAGGGTGTTTGAGGGAGATCTCTTTCAGCACTGACCCATTGCATCTGGAGAACAGGCACAGCAGCTGTTGGATGGTGGGGAGCACTTGAAGAGAGATGGGGCTCAGCAACTGAGGTTTAGCACTCAGTGCTATGTATGAAACACTTAAACCATCACAGCTTCTTTGCTAAAACATAACATACAAAGTTTTTGAAAAGGGAAGAATGTTTGTGAAACTTTGTTGGAATTTTTGAGGGGGAACATAAAAGAAAGGATACACTTCAACCAAAACCAGTATTTTTTTACAAATGTTTTTCTTGCAGCATAGTGGGACAGCTGTTTGCAGGGATGAACAGATCAGACTTATGGTATGGTTACAACCATTTTAATCAGAAAAGAAGAAGAGGGAGGAGGCAGGCAAGGAATGAGCCTGGAAGCCGACTGATTTCCCTTTAAATCACATTGTAATTTCTTTTTTGGCTAGTAAGTGACTTGAAAGTATTGAAAGATAAACAGCCTGAGCTAGGGCCTGGACTTCTGCCATGTGCTGGGTTCCTAATTAAGGGATGAAATGGCAAGATACCGTTCAATTTCACTGCAACTGTAGCTGGGTTTTGTGGGTCAGTAAAACAAATGAAAGGGTTTTTTTCCTGTCCTGTTTGTGCACTTCAGATGCACCATGCACAGCTATCAGTGTTAGCAGTGGTGGGACTTAGCCGTACAATCCCTGCAAACTAATGGCAGGAATAGGCCTCTCTTTGAAAAGAAAAGAAAATGCTTGTGAATGTTTAAGTTTTTGTGGAACTTCTGAGTTGTATATCTTGCATTACCCTTTTTTTTTTTTTTTCTTTTTAATTCTAATATTAGTATTCAGCAGTGACTTAAAATCGCAAAAACAGAACTCTGGATTTTTATTAAGGGCTGAAATTTTTAAGTGCCCTGCAGAAAGCTTCATAATAGAAGAAAATTCAAGTGACTGACTTGTGTTTTTGAGTGCTTTTTGTGTCAATTTTAGCACAAATTTCTATTGATTACAGTGTTTTATTTTTGCCATGATGCTGTTGTATTTGTAGTTGTACATTACTTACTGACTTGAACACTATCATTTTCTAAAATGCAGAGGTAAGGAAGTATATTTTGGTTTTGTACAATTTCCAGAATAAATTAAATGGGAGGTAGTTTTAACCTGAGAATGAATGATTTTCATAGCTTCATCCTGTCCTGTAACAAAGTTTGAGAAGGTAGGAAAAACCTCTCTGTTCCACTAATTTTAATGTTACTTATCTTAGAGCAATAAAAAACTGTGAAAATGAAATAATGGATGTATTTTTTCTAAAACTTAAGCTCTTATCTATTATGCTTGCTTAATACTTAGTTCTTCTCTTCTATTCTCTTTGCATTTTTTTACATCATTTGCTACTGTGGCAAACTCTTCTGGTGTCATACAGAGTGGTAACTCAAGCTCTCTGGCTGTACCAACCAATGAATTGTGAATGTCACAGAGTTGCAGAGGTATAAATGATGAGATGTGACCTTGTAAGCCCAGAAATTTTTGGGATCACACCCTGAATGTGTCACTTAAATAGCTTTGCAAGAGATAATTATGATTTCAATCTATATCTAGTACAAATTGTTTAAAATATTGTCATATCACAATTACCTTTAAGTGAAGAACTTTATGAAAATGTGGGAAAGTTAACTTTATGAAAATGTGGGAAAGTTAACTTGATTTTGACAGAGTTCCCTCCCTCCACCAAACATAGTGTTAGGTGTCTGGCAAACGTCACTGAAGAAGCTTCATACTGGGTAGTGCGTTAAAACCTTATAACCAGAAAGACACTTTGATAAACACATCCACTTGATGCACAAATTTGAGATGAAAGAACATTATTTTATAAAAACCTTTAACTAGCCACTAGACGAGGCACTGCATGTTAAAACGTAGGAAGTGGATGAAAGTTTTTGTGCCAACAATTCTTCACCCTGTTTGTTCAACGCATAAACACAACATTTATGGGAATTATGCAGGTAGAATGGACCCTTAAGTGCTCACCTCTCAAAACAACTAATTCTTCCATTCTCTCTCTCTCTCTCTCTCTTCTCTCTCTCAGATGTGTATGAGCAGCTTTAAAGTGATATTTTACATTACTTAAAAATTATGGGAGTGTTTGTTGCTGTTGTGTAGGAAGGAAATAAATCATGGGCTTTTGTGGGATTTTAAATTCATCCCAGGAGTGAAGAGCTAATATCAAGGCCTTCACAACTGGGATTAATTTCATGTATCTCTCAGGAGTCCATTGGGTATTATCTTTATACATTATAAAAGTGTGTTTTGATATGCTTTAAATTAGTATTTTTTTTTCTTGTCTGTGGAGCAGAGGAAGAGAGATAGTGTATGTGAGATGGTGTATGTTGGATGACATGATTGACATGGATGGAGAGCTGCTGAATCCAGGGCAATTAAGTGGATTGCTGTACAGTGTTGTTCCTGAGCATTACAAAGAGTAAAAGTGCAGTTTATGCATGCAGACGTGATACTGAAGAGGAAATTCACCCCACTTCAATCACGTTCTTGCTCTTATTTTATTCCCCTCAAAAGAGCTTTCTTCTGCCACTGGAAGCCTATGGCTGCATGCCAGCCATTGCACGTCTTCGCAACTCAGCAGCAGTTTCTGTGGACATCCTCTAGCAGATGCTGTCAATTCTTCACCTTTCTTTCATTCTACTGCCTCTGCCTTCATGGATCACTGCATGTTTGCAGTGCGTGTCGAAGAGAAGGGCAGAGGGGCAGAGGGAGGGCTCGGAGAGGTTCAGCTTCCCAGCTCCACAACATGGGTGATCTTCAGTCACCCATCCTGTGACCCTTTGGCCTTGCAGGCAGCAGCACAAGCTGACTAGAATCAAACTGCCTTTTTCCTTTCTCTTTCTTTTTTATTTTATTTTGAAGTGATTTCTTTAAAAAAAAAATAGGATTAAGTCACAATGATGCATGAGGCTTGGAAATTAGTACAACAATTCAAAGAAACCTCAACTACATTTGTGTGTGTGCTTATGTACACGTATGCAATGGCATGTGAGCATTAGCAGTGGTGAAACAGTTGCTAAAATGGTTGATCAGGCAAATGGCTTAAATATTTACTGAGGTTGTCGTGTCTCCTTCTGCCTGGTCATAAGTTTTAATCTTCCTGTGCTGGTTGTCTCATTAATTTAAGAGGATAGAATTTAGTGCACTACTTTGTGGTTGCCCTGATTGCAGAATATCTCTTAGGCCAGAAAGAGAAAAAAGGTAAATAATATCTTTATAAGTGTGTATTCCTTAATCTTTTAAATAATGCATGTGTGTAAGGAAACCTAAAAAGTGCACTCTCCAAAAATCTTACTTTAAGGTTGGAAGGAATCTTAGTGTTCATCCTGTTTGTACTAATTTTATCACTGTAGAAGCTGGCAATTTTGCAAAATATATTCTTCACTGTATACATCATCATGATATTTTCAGTTCTTCAATGACTTCAGTATTGCAGGCTTTTTCTTGGATAGTATTCTCTTGGCAGAAGATTTAGTTTAGTTTTTGGTGTAATCCATTACCTTGGTCTCTCTCTGGCTGTGTCCCTCTTGATGTTACCCTTTCTTCCTTTGTCTTACTAGATGGAGGGCTGGTTAACTGCAGAGATACCAACATATTTAAATACTTATGGTCTGTGCTAGATTTAAATGTTTAATATGCAGCACACAGTGTTCATTCTCAAGGTTCCTTCTTAAGTTCCACAATTGACTTCCAAATGCTACAAATCTGTGGAGCAGATAGCCCTCCCATCTGTCCATTGTGCCTTGTCCTACTTTGTATCAAAATTATGTCAATGGGAAGCCCTGAAGAATTTTATGTGTAATCTCCAGAAAAAATAAACATCCATTTATTTGCTAAGACTAGCCCACACACTTCTACTGTTGCAAATATAACAAATATTGTAACAGTTTCCTCTTGTATTTATGTAATTAAATTCTCACTTAGAAGGGCACCTGTATCACTTAGCAGCAATGCGCATATACATGTTTTGCTGTACCTCAGTTTTTTAGCTCTGTGTCTGTGTGTTTGCATGTGTTGAGTTTTTCCTCTTTGTGCAGGACTTCTTATACTTTCATTGGACAGGATAAAGAGTGCCACAAAATAAGCAGCTTATTTTTTTTTTCCCTGGTTTAGTATGTGGCCCTGTGCCATACTTATTCCTTGCAACAGAAGCCTGGCACTTAAGTCAGATTAACTCATTTCTTCATGGGTTTTTGTGTTGCACTCATGATAGTTGTTGACTGATCTGCAAATACTCTCTATTGCATGAAGTGAGGTGCCATTATAATTCCCATTTTACCCATGGGGAACTGAGTCACCTTTATTAAAGGCATGCTGCTCAGACTAAGGGGCTGAGTTTTTTGAAATGTATCCTTCGTTAGCACTTTGTATGTTCATGACACCTCAGACCTTCCATTTGTGCTTTATGGTAAAGCAGTTTCCTTCTTTCTGGTCCTCTGTCCTCCCTGTGTGCCAGCAGCAGGAACTGTCAGACAAATAGGAGATTTTTTTTTTTTGTCTGGGTTCATTTATCTGTCTAGTATCACCATGGTTCTTGAAAGCAAGAGTGGTAAAGAAGGTCTTGTCCAGATTTTTGACATGTTTGCAGAGAAATCCATAGCAGTTTACCTACTGAATGCTAACAAATCTTTATTGAATGTGCAGTGGGGTTTTTGTGTGTATTAATTCAGTCATTCCAGCACTGTTTTTCTTAAGAACAGTTAAAGGCTGATAGCAGACTGATTGTACAGCCAAATTTTAAGTCCTTTCTGTAAGGATGCAATTTCCACGATTTCTCTGTTAAATGTCTTCAGACCTTTTTTTTCTTTTTTCTTGAAAAAGATGACATGTTTTTCCAGACTTCTTAGAGACACTTGAGCTGACTTCAAGTGCACTGTCCAAAAAACCCAGCGTAGACAAGTCCTGAGATGGATATCTAGTATGAAAAATTCCAGCCCAAATAGTTAAAATCTGGCAAAGTAATACAGAGCTGGAAAAAGAGATGTTATAGTCAGAGGTATTTGTGAGTTCCAGTTAAAGAGGTGATTGTCTGCATATCATACAGTCTCTTTGGTTGTTACCAACAATTATTTTTATTTCAATGCAAATCCCTTTTTTCAAGTTTGCATTATCAGAAATTATTGTGCTAAGGGTTAGGGAGATTTTTTTAACCTTTCTTTTTTGGTACCTGCATTGAGAGACTGATTTAGCTACATAATCACAAATGAAATTAATTTACTAAGCTTAACTCAGCTTGCTCACTTCAATTACCAGAGATACCAGAATGGTTGTTACGTTTATGAGTCCTGTCCTGCTAATCAAATATTAGAATAGATTTATTTTCCCCTGTTAGCCAAGTGAAGTTTTCATGTGGTTAAATCTGGTAGTGACCTCCCCAACTGAGAAATTTTCTATATCCTTTGCTTGCTAACTAGTCAGAATTATACTTGGAAGCATTTTGCTTTGTATATGAAATCAAACACAATTCTTACAGTGCAAAAGAGTAAAAGAAACCCTAAATGTAGCAAAACCACAATTTCCTGTTGAGGCCATAAAACAGAAGAGCTGTCTGTGATTGCTTTCTCAGTGGCAGCATGGAAGGGATATGGCTATGCCAAATGGGTTGATGTTTATGGATAAACTGGTCACAAATTCACATTTATGCAAGAGGTAGTTGCACAAAGCTGCTTTTAAATCCTAATGGCTATTGTTACAACAGTGAGCTGGAGGTTTGAGTACTGATAGTGTCTGCCTTAACCTCAGTGTTTATTTCATCAGGGCAGAGACCTTCTGGGGCTTGTATGGGTGGATGAGTAGTTTTTCCAGCAGACTGTGTATGTTTTAAAGTATCAGGCTATGCATGGTCTTGTAGCTTCAGTGACTGGGAAAGCAGTCACAAAGCAGTGTTAATAAAATACTTCAGAGAATAATTCATCATCAGTTACTATTTGTCTAGCATTCAATTTTTTATCTAGTGTTCAATTTTTTGTGCAGGAGAAAGGAGAGAGAGTAATGCCACTCTTTAACTTTGCTAACAAAAGGAATAAGCACATGAGATACTGAAATGGTGTGCTTGACTCTTAGGGTGGTCTCAGTGTCTGAGGAGTCTACTGGACCTTCTAAACACATCTTCAGATGCTCATGGGCGTTTCAGGCCCAGAGTTGTGTCTTTCAGCTGAACCTGACTGGACTGGCCACTTCCTTGATTGAAAGCAAATTCTAATACTGTTCTGTGAGATGTACATGTTATTTTTTTCTCCATTCTTTTCTTACATGCTTACTGGAGCAGGCTGAACCTTTCTAGGGTCTGTTGGTAAGGCTGACATCCTCAGCTGCAAATGGGGAGTCAGACCAGACAGTGTATGTTTCAGATGTGTGCACTGATGATCAAACCCTATGCAGCATTTTATGAGCTTTGCTCAGATGTCTTTTTGGGCTCCCCCTGGGCAGGCCTTGCTTGTGGAGGAGCAGCATGTAGTGGCAGCCCTGGTTGCCCCTAGAACCCAGAGCAATCTTGTCATGTCAGGGTGGCATGGGGCCAAGCCAGTGATAGGCAAGGTTTTTATTAGCCTTGGGCAGGTCCTACCAACAGAGATATACTGCTTCTGGAAACGTAGCTAACAGCTCTGCTCAGTGTGACCCTGCCAGCTTGGGCCAGGGCTGGATTGAGGGCCACCTCCGCCCTCTTGGAGTGGGTACTGGAGAAGCACTATCAGCATCTACATATGATAAGATCCTTTATTAATTAGCCCATCTTCTGGAAGTATTGATGTCTCCAGGCATGCCCAGCCTTCCTGGGTACCATGCAATAGAGAGACACACTGCTGAGGGGCTTGGGGTTTGTTCTGAGGGCTGCCTCAGCAACGGCTCTAAAACAAAATACACAAGAACAGAGGTGTCTGTGATGAGACCTCCTGTGGCAAAAGTGATGGAATGTGGTATTTGGAAGTTTGCTTCCTGGGTAAATCACAGCTCTGTGCCTCAGCTTCCTTATTTGTAAAATGGGGTTAATGATACTGTCCTCCTTGTTAAAAAGTTCTTGGGATATGCTGATGAAAATACACAAAGTGTTATTAAGCTAGGTATGATACATAGAAACTAGGTTTGATTATTGTTCCTACTTTCCCAAGTGTGGATTTGCGTTGGAATTTTCATCTTGTGCTTAGTACAGGTAAGTACTGAAATATATTTATCAAATAAGAAGAGTAAGGAAGAAAGAGCTATACTTCTGACATGCTAAAAAGTGACTAAATCAAGATTTAGCTCCTTAACATTAAACATCTGAATTATAAGCACCTTAATATGGGGTTCATTATATAGATTCTTGAAGATCATTGAGTACAAAAGAACATTCTGGGAGTTTCTGTCTCTGCCATGTAATCTAGGAGATAGTAAGTGTGTTGGGCAACACAGCATATTCAGAGAGAGCTGGAATAACCTCAAGACTAATATGAGGCTGATGAAAGAGGTAAGACTGTTCTCAAAAGTCCAATTTGGGCATCACAGTCAAGTTTGCAGACTTGCAGGGTCTTCAGCAGCAGCTTCTTTGTGCCACAGCAACCTCATCCCCAAACTCTGCAAGCCACTAGCTGGGCATAAGTGTAAGCAATATCAGGAAGTGTTTGGCGAAGAGCATCATAAACAATGTCCTTTCATCTCTGCCTGAGGACTGAAATGAGGGACCAGCTTCCTCATGTGAAATCTTCTCAGATTGGGATGGCAAGGGAGAGAGGCTCTGGCCAAAGCAGTTCTCTGCCACATGGCTCTGTATAACCTGACAGACAACACTGCTACATTTTCAGACTTCCAATAGTATTTTACTGAAAGCTTAAAATACCGCAAAGGTTTGAAAGGCCCACATTACTATTGCAGTGTTGTATAGGGCATTGTAGATGGGTGTACTCCCTTTTATGTTCTGTGTGTGTTGAAGGTAATGTTCAGGCAGGTGAGGTCACTTGAATTTCCTTTTCTTCATACCCAAAGTAGTCTTTTTTTGTCCATCTTGCTGAGAGCTACTGTCAGTTTTACCTCTCCAGTGACATTTCAAAAAAACTCCAAGACCTAGCCAGCACACTCAAATTAATAAAACCTAAAAGTTTGCTACTCTTAAACCTGCTAGAAGAGCTCTTTCATGGTTGACTGAGTGGCTCAGGAGGTTACTAAGGGGAGATACTTTTTCTTCTCTTAGTCACCTGTTTGAGACTTTTCCAAGCTAAAAAATAATATTCATTATGCAATCGCATATGTTCATATCTCTGTTAAATGAGTTGTGCTGTCTTTGAGTCTTAAGGGACAAGAGCCTATCAAACAGTCGTTTTCAAAGTGACCTTTATCTCCTTTTCCTCAGTGACCTACCACCCTATGACTGCTTGCATTTCTCAGTTCAAACAACTTTTTTCAGAGAAAATAAGGCTCACAAGTTTGCATTTCCCAGGCTTATTGATGAGGTGGTATGTTTTTATTGTTTTTGAAACTGTCTGTTCTCAGGGTAGCTTAACTGCTCTATACCCAAGTTCCTTCAGAACTTCTAGTTATATACCATGTGCACAAAGCACATTCCTTTTCTTTTTCTGTTTTCTGTGCCTAATTTTTTCCCCTTACTGAAACATCATTTTTGATGTCATGAAGAAATAGGTCAGGACTGAAGTCAAAGAATAACAGGGCTGGAAGATCCTAAAGAAAGCATCTCATCCAGGTCCTTCCATGAGACTGGATCATGCATATGTAGAAAATGCCTGATTTTTATTTTTTTTTTAACTTGCCTTTGGAAAATCCTGGGATGGGGTCCAATCCACTTTGGGATGAATACTGATGGGAACATCTTTTAGTGTCCTGTAGCCTTACTCTCTTTAATTAGTCCTGTGACAATGTTCATGGATCCCAATGATCTTCCTACAAATCTTTTCTTTGTCCTTTAGTATAAAATTTGTGCTCCTGCATTTTGCTTCTACTTGGGATTAACATTTGGCCAAAACAACTCCAAACCCGTATCATTTAACCTTGATAGTTTATCTCACATTCTCCTTCCTCGTTTACTGTAAAATATGCATGTGTTCTGTGACAATGTTAACATAGATTATATCTTGTAATAGCCCTGTAGGTGATAACGTTTAGCACCATATGAAACTACCACTGTAGTGTTTTGTATTTAAAAGGTGAGAAACAGTGGGGTTCAATAGTTATATGTATTTTGAGAAGCTTATTTCTGAAGAGCTTATGCAACTACATTTTTTAAATACAATAAAAGGAACTTCAGCCTATTTTAATGAAGAAAAAGCAGAGCTTATTTCTCAGTTTTGGCCAGTTTAGCACTTACTGAGGCCGCCATGAATTGTAAGAAAGTGCAGCTCATAATTCCTCCATCATTGTCTTATCTGGCAAAGGAAATGTGCAGTGAGCAATAAGAAGTACAGTGCACAGGTGTGCGTTGGTTATATTTAGGGACAGAGAAGCAGAATAATTGCAATGGAACTACCCTTGCCCACTTAAAAATCACCAAGTGCAGAAGCTGAACAAAAAATAGAATTTAAGTGGTAGGTATACAGTTAATACATTTGTGTTTGTGTTCCAGATGCATGTGATTTTGTATACAACTAAGCAAAAAAATTAAAGCCCATTTTCTCTTTTTTTCTTTTTGTATGCACATAGAAAACATTGAATTTAAAGAGCTGTACGCCATTAGCTTCTAAGATTCACAGTTGTTCCTAGAACACTGAAAGTAGCTCTTGCGATGATAATTGTAAAATGTTGAAGTAATAGCAAACAGGTTCACATTTAGTATAATGATTAGATAACTAGGGAAAAAACAGCTATTATGTGTTCCTGGACCACAGTGGAGGTAGAAAGCAAGAAAAGTGTGTGGTGTGATTGCATATTATTAAAAATGTAGCACTTTATATTTACTTTGCACTTAAAAATTTGAATGATCTGACTAACAGAAACAGACAATCTAATATAAATGGTTTGGAATACATTAAAAATGTATACAAGACAAATCGCTATTTTATAATCATTCGGCAAAGTAGTAAATTTGCACTGCAGGTTTGATTCATAACAAATTTGCATAACATTTATGTGGAGTTTTCATTGTGCTAATACAGCTCTTTTAGCCACTTTTTAATGTGTGCTACCATTCTATTATATACCTTTGGGGGTACTTGAAAAAAAAGGGAGAGTGGGGGATGGGAGTTAGCAGGAGAAATATGACAGAGTTGCAAGATGAAGGTTTGTAATCACAGAGCTGAAAAGCTAGGGGAAAATGGATTGAAAAGTGTATATAACCTAAAATTGGGGGAGTGAAGGAGAAAAGCATGTATTCTGGGCTCCCATGTGGATTTTATTATATGGTATTCACTTCGTCATTCAAGGGGGCGTGAGAAGAAAGATGGGTATCAAGAGTGCATGGATCGAAGGGGCTTCCATGAACAGCTATGTTAAATGAAAGTGCTTGTTAATATACCTTGATTTGCATATGTTTTATTTCCTTTCCCAAATATTCCAGGGGCAAATGAGTGTTTACATTGTATATTTTGCCTTTTACTATTGTAGCTCTTAATTTTCTTAATTCCTTTCCATTCAAAAGACCAATTTGGAAAAAGCAGTGCAAATTTGTTTCGAGGCAGAAATGGGAAATACAGAGGCATGAGGAGAGAATTGGCATTAAAGCGTAGGTGGAATGGATCCATTTGAGAGAGGTTTGGTTTGACATTTCTATCATACCACCATCTTCTTGCTGATGGGCAAAAAATTGAATAGGAAATCATCCAAATCCCAGCTGTGAAAAAAAAAAATATATTTACCAGTGTGCTTACATCTGCTTTCCAATAACTTAAAATTTCTCTTATCACCCACCCCACCTCCCCAGCTTTTGTCTCTTTCCTGTATTAATCTTTTCTTACTTTGTAGAATCTACACAAATCAGACAAGGAATAAATGCATTGTCCTATACATAGAACATCATAAACACAGACTTCATGCTGCTTTATTATCAACACCATTACTTAAAATCAGTGTTATATCTTCAGATAGTCCATATAAATATTTATTACTTGCAGTATTTTCATCTTGAATTTTAATAACCTAATGCAAAGTTTAAGTGTTAAGATGTAAGCCAACTGGCTGGCCAGTGCATGACTGAATGTGTTTATGTACTGATTTTGAGTAGGAGCATGTTAACTGAGGTAACCCCTCTGTGTACCTTGCGCATAGCAATAGGTGAATGGTATGCATTTGTTTCTTTGTTTAACAAAATTTATAAAATCTTTTGGAGGACAATAATGGAATTTCTGTGCTAGGTTGCAAGTGTAATATTTTTTTCTAGGTATTCTGCAATGCCTAAATTCTCTCTTTCAAGCAGCTCTACTTCATGTAGTTTATTCTCTCAGTTTGCTCAGATGTCCTGGTGGGTATGCTGGATGTGAGCTCTGATGGTTAGTCCTTCTTCCAGAGTCACAGAGTTATGTTTGAGTTAGTTTAATGCAAGGGTTTTCAGCATCCTAGATTAAGAGGATTGACTTTTGATTTAGCCTGTTATTCAGTGATTTTGCTTTGTCTCTTCTGCATCTGGAAAGGAGGACACAAGTTCTTCAGAACCATGAGACCAACACCCATGTGGTTCAGTTTCTGAACATTAAAAGGGTTAAAGGTAAAAATAAGAGGCACACTCAACGGTGTTTGGGCATTGCTTGTCTCTCCTTGATGTACAGGAAGATTGCAGTTGTTTTCTTAGTTCAGAGTTTGGGGAGAAGTGTGGGTTTGCGTTAGATTCTGCAGGTTGCTTTTTGAGATGACAGATGTAAATGTAGTGTAGTGATGATGACATGGATGTGAAAAGTGACAGTGTATTGAAGTAAATCTGTTTGTTGATTTGTGTAGAGAGAACACCTCTGGTGAGCTTCATGATAGCGAATTAGCCTTCTTTGCTATTGCCTTGAACTTTATGTGTTAGGGAACAACGTGTGGACAGCAAAGTGGTGTGTTCTGAGCAGATACCTAGAGTGACTTGCTCAGTCAGATTCAAGTAATTATAAGGAAGACCAGTAAATTTCATGTCTGAAAGAAACAGAAAAACTCTTCCTTACAAACACTGCAGCCTGTTCTGGCTTTTATATTGACATGCCAGTGATTCCTGTTCCAGCTGGGGGGTCAGCTGCCTGTGCTTCAGTCGAGAGGCAGAGTGACCAAGGCACCTTGTCCCTCCTTTAACTGAGGAGGTAGAAGTCCCAAAGAGAGTGAAGGATGGGAGATAAAAATATAGGGAATGCCATTTCAGGTGAGATTGAGCTCTCCTAACTGTGGAACCACATCTATGCTCAAACCTCCATCTGTCTCCATTGGCTAGAGTGGGAGCTGTGCCATGCTGCTGAGATTGGGTGTGGAACTGTTTTATGGATATTTCCAGTGGCATTAGATTTCACCCTACAAATGAAGCTGTTCTGGGGACGTTCTGTGGTAGTGGTGCACTTTATTCTCTTCTCCCAGTATTTTAACTAATTATTTCCCTGGCTTCACCTCACCTAGAGGATCACTGTTCGGTAACTAAAATGATTTTGTAGCTGAAACAAGAAAACTAAATTACCAGCTCCTAAGTAACATCAGTAAATTGTACTTTAAATTTAAAATACCCCTTTAATATTTCCTTCTCATTTTTTGGTTCTTCATATGGTGGGCTGCCTTTCTGAACCATGATTGTTCAGAGAATTTTTTCTACATGAGAAGCAAAATCAGAAGCAGAGTGTGCCCATTCCTCTTTGGACATGCAAAACAATTCTAATAGCTCCCTTCATACAACTCATAAAAATATAGGGTTTTTTTCTAAAAGTATTTTATTAATATTACTCATTAAAGTAGATTTCATTGTCCATTAAAATTGCTCACGCTCAAAGTTGCTGAAAAATCATAAACAAAATGCTTAATGATGGTGAAGTTGAGATAAATTAGTGTGTTTGGTTGATATGAAAGCTGTAAATGTATTTTCTTTACTGCTAAATGACTGTAATAATCAATTTACTTTTTGTATTGACATTAATAATGGTTACAAAACTCTTCCTAAGAGCAAGGTGCAGGAAGTTTGGTGGTCCATTCTGTGCAGCATGCTGAATGATTGGAAACAAGATGAGCAAAATTGATGCTGCATGTGATAAGACTTATCCCACTCTGTCCTATAACAATTGGCTCAAGAAAATGTTTGTGCAATTCAGAGGTAGCAATAGGACATTTTAATGACATTTTAATCATATCCTTTATCCTGAATTCTTGCAACTTTCATTTAAAAATATATTTTCTTGCAGTTCCTATTGTAGTATCAGTGTTTCCACTTTGAACATTCAACCCCGATTTGGTCTGGGGCTGTTTTGCAGTTGCAAAGTGTATGCTTTTTTCATTCAGAGGAAGAAAATAGAGTGAAGAGTAAAAGACATTAAAATTAAAAGACATATAATTTAGTGGGTTTTTTTCAATAAATACAGGAAACTGTGTGCAATGAATGCCTAATTTTTATGAACTGAAACCTTAAATCATAAATAAAATGTTAATTTGTAGACATGTGTAGTTGTGAAGCAGATGGAAAAATAGAAATGTGCCGGAAAAGTAGGTATTTGCAGAAGCTAATGAAGTTAATTGGTCTCATTTGGCTACACTATTTTCCCAAACCCCCCAAAGACTGGGCTTTTTAGTTCTTTAATTAAAAATGAGTAAGGTATGCTAATATTATAACCTTTACTTTTTTTCCAGCTTTCTATATACATACATCTTATTAATAGAACCACCCTTAGCAGTTCAATATTAGCAAGCATATTAGTAATCTGGAAGTTCTAAGGAGGTTGCCAATATTTTGAAACAATAATTAAAAAATTAGCAATCCATGAGTTGATATATGCTTTAAAACCTTAATTATTACTTCCTTTTCCTGTTTCTACATGATTACAAAGAAAGGATCTGTTTTTCTCCAATTTAGAGAATGTAAATTAAGGTACACAGAACAATTTTGGCTGTAGAAGATTTTAATTTTAAATAGAAATATTTAAACCAATTTTGATTAACAGTGTTACAGGCTAAGTCTGCAGCAAAATACTAGGAACAGGCAATGTCAGTGAATTGATACACAACGACATGATTGTAAATTACTACATTTACAGAACTGAACTGTTCTGTTCCTTAATGATGGAAGGAAAGTATTGGAAAATATTTGTTCTCCTTGCTAATGGGCATTGGAGAAAAGCCCCTCAGTCCCTATCCTGTACAGTGGAGTGTGGGGTGCAGTGAGCATCCATCAGTGCAGCCCAGGCACCACTGCCTAACCCTCCATTCCATATGAAGTCTTCTGTATTTGGATGATTGAGTCTGAGCAACTACTTACGGTTTCAAAGGATTTGGATAATGTTACACTGTTTAGTTGGAAATCTCTTTGAATACTAGGTTGCAGAGGAACAAAGACGTAGTTTCAACGCATTTATTAGGCACTGGCAAGAAACAATAAAACATCTTTTTTTAAGTTAAGAGATCTTGGAACAGGCTGCTCCAATAAATCCTGGGTTTAAAAAGTGAGGTACATGCTGCAGTGCTGAAGTTGTTTATTCATCTGGAGTGTATTAGGCTCTTGATTAATAAGAAGACATCTGCAATTTTACATAAGAAACAGAGCAGGCAGTTTGGCAGTTGTAAATGGAAATGGGGAGAGAAGAGCCAAACCTATACAAAGTTGTCTACTCCTCATTGCCACTGATGTTGATAATAATAATTACTGCAGTGGTTAAATATATATATTGATAAAATGTTTCAATCTGAAGGCCACAGCAACCATTTCTACAAGAACTACACATCTATAAGTAGTAACTTTTCAAACAGCTTTATAAAATGGAAAGTCATCTTTATATACCAAATCTGATCTTACAGGTCTCACACTGATATCTGACAAAAGTAGCATATTTGATGTTGAATTTACACTGATACAAGACTGATGTAGACTAATTCTTGATGTTACTTTACATCTCTCAAAAATCTGTGAGCAAAAAGTAGCAAGCCTGTCAGAGACATGTCTTTTGTAGGAACAATCTTGCATCTTAAATTTAATAATGCTTTAAAAAACATCCAGCAAGTAAATAGGGCAAAAACTGTGTAAAACTCTGAAAAAGAAAGTGTTGCCTAACACATCCAATGAGTGTGATGTCTGAGAGGCTTAGTGAAACCCAGTAAGGTTTTGAGGGTTTGTTTTGTTTTTGGTTTTCTTTATAATTGTGCGCTTAACTATGCAAGTCTTTAATTTAGTAGAAAACATAGAACTGTTGTCAACAGAGTTTCAGACAAATTGGTTCTCAGTTAGAAAATGATTGGGAGGGCCAAAAAATAAAGCATTAGCATTTATTTCAGGAAGTCACATGCATTGTTAATAATCCATAAAAGGGAAAATTCTGAACAACTGAACACCTCACTCCAAAAAAAATGTTGATAATATGACTCAGATGGTAGATCAGCACTTTTTGCAGTAGAAAATGACAAATTAGGTCTGCCAAGGAACTCTTGATTAGGAGTACAGGAATACAGGAAATTTTCAATATTTAGTGTTGAAAACTTGACCAAAACAATTTGATCCTCTTGGCACTGCGAGCTTAGTCAAAGTGCAGGGCAATGGTAAAAAAGATGAGAGGAAGTAGGGACACATCTGAATGTTTTCCAGAGTTGGCTATAAAACAGGACTTCACTAAGTTCATAAAGTGGAGAGTACACAGGAGTCATTCTGATCCTTTTGCAAGCCATCTATCTGCCTTTCATGACTCCATAAATGTTTGTAGCAACTCTTAATAAGGAAATGTAGGATTAGCAAAACAATGCATGCTGGTTAGCCTTCAAGGCAGTCACATCTGGAAGTGGGGAGCCACGCCATATGATCAAGTAGATCTTTACAGACCATGTGCAAGTACTTCTTTTGCCTTTGACAAGGCCACTAAGTGCAGTTTAAGTTTCTACTCTACCTACACCTGAACATGCTGACGTCCTACTATGTAATGAGCCACTCTGCATATCATTTTAGCTGAACCGTGGGAGAGGCAAAGTTTGACCATCAGTGTCAACAAAAATGTTGTTTTCACATCTGTATTTCCTTTATCATCCTACTGGGCCAGCTGAGAGTCATGGTGCAGTGGCACCCTGCGAGGTACCTCCAGCCAGTCAGATGGCTAACAGGGACAGAGCCAGGAGCAGTGTGCTCCCTGGAACGAGCTCTCACGTTTGGAATGCAAGCTGTGGCTCCATTAACCTTGCAGGCTTTTCTGAAAGAGTGACTTCAGAAATACGTGTTTGGTTTTTTTTTTTTTTTTTTAGGAATTAGTTAAAGATGTAATGTAAATCTCAGGGTCTTTGTGGAGGAAGGAAAAGATTTCTTTTTGGATATACCTTTATTTATTTTTATGTATGTATAAAATTACACATACACATTATTTTTCATATATATGTTAGTTTTCCATATAGTCACTTCTGAATGCATTTTGTATATCCAAGTTAAAGTACTTGTTCTTGGTTAAAAAATAGTTTAGAGCTAATTGTTTTAAAATGAAATCACAGTGTGATTTTGCTGAAAATACTTGTCTATGAGAAGTTAAAGAAATCCTACAAAGGCTTTTTTTAATGTAACTTACTGAAGAGCAAGAACTGTCATGGTAGCATATAAATGGGGCAGATGGAAATATCCCCTCGAGGCTATGGGACTTGAGTTAATAAACCTTGAAAAGTTACCATAATTTTCACTTTGTATTTTCCTCATGAACCCAAGTAATATAGCTCATTCGTTTTGAATATTACCACTAGACTCCCAGGCAATAAGACTGATTTTCTTAAGCCCTTTTTTCTAACCAGATCCAGACAAAAGCTAAAATGCTTGTCCCATTAAAAGTTAATAGTAAAAATTCCATTGGCTTCAGCAGGGCCAAGATTTTCTTCTGAGACTTTGGATTTTAATGTGTTTGTTAATGTAAGTTAAATTTAACAGCCTAGTGTTCAAAAGGTTGGCCAGTTCTTTTTCTGCTAATCATCCTCTGTATCTGTTGGATGTGTCTGGTAATATTTCCTTGATATAAATATCTTGCTAGAAATTTCCTCATTGTGTTCAGTACATCATGCCTGCAACATAAAGAATATTAGCTTTTTTGCAATTAAATGCATGGGGAAAGGGATGAATGTAGTTGAGTTTATGAAAATGATGGCTTAGGGTTAAAATCTTCATGTAATATGAGTAGGAGCTCATGATAAAGCTAAGTCAGGGGCACATTATTCTCTTTACCTCACATAAGAGAATCTGAGGTGACAGAAACTGCCTCTTCAGAGGAATGCAGTGTTCAGTTTGAGAAGGAAGTCAGCAAATTAGAATATTTCCAAGGCAGTAATTTGTATCAAATAGCAACAGAGATCTAGAATTTTTCTGTAGAAATAAAATGGTCCAATGTGGGGATGATCAGCCTGGGCTGAAGTACCAGACTTTAGAGCCAAGGAACAAAAGCCAAGTAGTTATGTAGAAAATTTGGGGAAAATGCAGCCTTTCTTCAGCCATCCCACCCTCTAAGCAGCAGAGAGAATGTTACACCAGTTCATTCTAAAATCCCAGCTCAAGGCTGAATAAAATGAAGAAAACAGATCCTGCCGTAATAAAAACACATGTAAAATTCCTGGAAATGTTTCCTGTTACAGGCTGCCTAGTTAGTATAGGCTGCCTGCACATTGGTACAAAGTCAGCAATTGTCTGATGTTGTTCATATTTCTTTTTGCCAGGAAGATGAAGATCAGACCGGAAGGTTATCAGTCTCCTTTGCAGTCATGTAGGATCAGAAGGAATAAAAAAATAATTGTCTTGATTGCATTTCAGATTGTTTTGATTGGGATTATGCCCATGAGATAAAAAGCCACAAAACAGGCTTTTTTTTTTCTACCACAGTAAATGCCAGAGAAGAGCTTTTGCTTTGGAGTTGAGACAGAGTAGTCCAAATAATGTCCTGCAAGCCAGATCCAGTCCACAGCATGATTCTTCCCCGATTACAAATTTTTTGAAGTGACCCTGTGTTGGGACTGTAGCTCGGCAGGAACAGCTGTTACTGGCTCCTCCGGATGGTCAGGGTGCTCTTAGTACCCTTCACTCCCCAGCTCTTCACTCCTCAGGCTGCCACTATGTCCGTGTTGGGGGTGAGGGCTCTTGTCCCCTGACTGCAGACCTTGTCAGGTATCCAAGGAGCCGACCCAAAACTGGAATCTGGCCAAGAGCAATTAAATGATTGGACCAAATGGGTAATGCCTTATTCCAAGATGAGTATTTGCTTTTTTCCACAAGGCAGTCTTCCATTGCATCTTTTTTTTTTCCTGTCTTTATGTGGGATGTGAGTTATCAGGGGAGTTAGAGGTTGCAGTTCCATTAGCTGGCTGGAGACATCACAATATGTGATATTTTCATTTGCTCTGCACTGAGCTGTGCTTGCTTACAGGAGGTCTGCAGTATATTTGCAGGCACGTAACATATGCCTCCAGTAGACATGTTTCGGAGGAGTGAGACTCGTGGTAGCACAATGTCTACAAGGCTGTGGAAAACGGGGGAAAACACTTAGACCATATGCCTTGAGGCTGCCTTCTTAATGGGCTTGAAATAAAGAAGCAGGAAGTGTTCTGGTGTTCTGGGATGTGGAGAGACACATTTTCAGGTTAGTACAAGATACATTGGGAGTATTATTGACCAGCATTGTTCCTTCCCCAGCAAGAAGGGCCCTGGTTCTACGTCCTAGTGATGAATTTCCAGCTTATTTGAACAGTTCGCTTATTTATCTTGGACAAAGACCGTGCTACAGTCATCTGGGCTAGACTACTGTAATGTGCTCCTAATTGTTTCCCTTGAAATTGATCCGGAGCCTCTTTGGGCTGGAAAACCGATATATAAAAAAATACAGCCCTGTCCATGTAGCCGTTCAAATTTTAATCCTCTGGTTCTTGGGCAGCAGCTTTGCACTCCATGTCCCTGTCTGGCAGTTGCTCGCAGTTGGACATGGCTTTCTCTCCCTGGGCTGAGTCAGACACAGGCCGAAGGCAAGTCTTTCTTGTCCTCGGTTGTGGAACTCCCTGCCAGAGCCCCTTGCTGGCTGCCTTTAAGGCAAGCTGCAAGCCCTGTTTATTTCAGTTGGCCTATCCATGACTGTTTTATGGGCTCCCTACCTTTGTTTTTGCATCTGCTACCCTTTTGTTTTTCTCTTTCCTCTAACTAGTCAGGAATTGAATCTTTTGGGGCTGGCAGGTCCCTTTTGAATTCTGTGTGTATAGCATATTGTAACATGCTATTAGATTTTGCTTTCTACTTTTACTGTTTTGCATTTGGCTCTTTATGCTACTTGGCTTGCAATTGGTGCTTTAGAAAAGATCAAATAAATATATCATTGTGTCAAGTCTTATTTTGTATGAGGGTTAAATCCAGTATCCAAATATAGAAGAATGTGTTTATGGGGAAACTTAGCACTGAGAGAACTGGAGAGAAAGCTCCAATTAGAAAGCAAGCTGATTCTATGCCATTTGCTATGCCATGTTTTCTTTAAGAGAAAACTTCCACTGTAATTAGCAAGAAAGTGCAGCCTACCGGCCAATGCATTACCTAACACAGAGTCTGCTATTCAGTCTTAGGAATAGTTTGTGCTTTTATATGCTCCTGTGGAGACTTAGGATGCTGTGAAGTCCAGTATCAGCAAAACAGGAGTCTAAACACAAGCAGAGTCAGGAAATCTTGTACAATAGATGATAAATAGCGATTTGGTTCATTGGCCACTTCAGGAGGAAGCGTGTAAATGTAATCGTGGAATACAATGGTCTGTGCTTCAAATTTAAGCACTAGAATTAAAGTGTCTGTTTTCCATCCTGGACAAATGATTTAACTGTTACATACATACCCCAGCCCATGTACATGATGTTTTTATTTGTGTTATGTGGGCTGCCACGGGATCAGCAGAAGTTCAGGTCTTTGTTTTAGAAACTGCATAGGACTCAGCAAAAAGATGTATTTTACCTCACATTGAGATAAGTCTGATAACATCAACCAGGGGAATGAAACAAACAACTAGGAGGAAGAGGAAATAGCAGCCAAGTGCTGTACAAAAAGCAAGGGTCTTAGTTCAAATATTGTCATCTGAAAATGGTTTATGGGCACTAAAACAGAGGAGTGAACCCAGGGGTAAGGTCATGCCACTTTGCTGAGCTTTGGGAATCCAGGAAGTTACATATCATCCATCTAAGGAAGTTCCACTTGTAAAATACTATCAAAGCCCAAGTCGTTTAGGGCAGCTTGGTCCTGCAAAACATTACAATTATTAATCACTTGACTAATCCACATTAATCAGTACAGCCTAGTAGCAAAATTATTATTCAGCTTGCTGAACTGAACAATCTTGCCAAGAAATGAGCCTACTTGGAATTTTAAAATTTATGGAAGAGTGTAAAACAAGATGACTGGAAAAGATGCAAAATCCCCACAAAATCAACTTTATCTCTCATCTCACTGTTTCCATTTCATCCACCACCCACAAGACCAAAAACCTTGATGCAGGCTGGTATTGGGAAAGCAAAGTATTCATTCTGTGTATGTGAGAAAAGTGAGTCTCTCCTTCCCAAACATAAACACAGAGAGAGAAATAAAACTAAAGATAAAAGTAGATGTGTGAGAGGGGAAAGGAAAGTTAGTATTTGTTTCTTAATTGCGAGGAGGATGGTTGTTAGGCTTTTAAGAATAGAACATGTAAATGAGTACAGAAACAGCATACAACAACCCATCCAGAAATTTAAATGTGATCAAAACACATAAGATACATTGGGAGATGTGTAAGAGTCTTTTAGGCTTCAAGAAGCCTCGGGGGATTCAAGGGAATAATCTGGTGTATATAGCACAGCCATCTCACTTGAAGCAAGGAAAAATAAGGCAAAGGGTAGTAAACAAAGTTTGACACGTATATTTCAGTACTGGAAGTAATAAATAATGGTTGTTGGTGGGAGCTGAATGCTTTACTGACAAGAACAAGATGGCAGTAACTAACTTGTCCCAGATGAGGAACAAAATCTATTTTCTGTAGAAAGATGGATGAGTAATTAAAAATGTCTGAACACCAACAATTAAAAAATGGAGAGGAGGATCTTGGCTGTTAATGCTGTTTCTACTACTTCAAAACGTATATTATCCTTACATTCACTTCAAGGAGTGACACAATCTTTTGCTGTCTTCAGATGCTTGTGTCTTCTGTGGCATGTTAGGCTACAAATGTTCTGAACCAGAGGAAATGGAAGCAGTGGTTCTGCCGAGGAAGGGCCACTGCTTTCTAGAGCAGGTTGATGACACAGGCTATTGAGTCCTTACAGAGAATTGTTTGTCTTCTGGTTTTAGATGGCTTTAATTCCTCCAAATTACTCCTTGAATAATAGGAAAAAGGGCAATTTGAATTTCAGTGACAGATTGGACATAACAGGTTGCCACTATTAGGTCTAATTTTACCATACTGAGAAATAAAATTGCCTAAACATAAACATCGATCACTGATGCAGTAAATTAATTTGTACAGAAAAAGTAGTTTAACTGCAGTGCACATTAAACATAGAAAATTTTCAAAATTACAGCTCTCTGAATTAATTTGTACACTTGTTTACTTGTAAAAAGCAAGGCGTAACTTTTTTGATTTTTTTTCCTTCTCTTTGTGACTTTGAATTGCTGAAAGCATGGACAATCACTGATTGTTCTTTTTTTCTTTTTCCCCATTTCTGATCAGGTTAATAGACATACTAAAGGCCTTTTTTGAATGTTTCATTCTAGCAAGTAAATTCACTATTTCAATAGGTTTGAATTCTGCTTTGTTAAGAACTGGTGATGTCATATAATTAAAAATTTTACGATTTGGTTCAGCAATGAGTTTACATTCAAGTGTGTCCTCAGGCTTATTTAAACTGTTGAAGTCTTCCAAACTGTTTCACAAAAAATGTCATCTGTGCCTTCTTCCTTCTACTCCCAAAAAATCTGTACATACTACTTCCCCACATTTTAATACAGTATCTAGAGACTTAACATAGATGCTAGCCAACTTTTCTTCATTATGGCAGTTGCTATTTTTAATATGCTTATTGTTTTATAAAATGGAAAAGAACATGTCCTTCTTGAAAGTATGGCTGCAACATTACTGATCATACACGGCTGCAAGCGCATATGTGAGCTGGATAAAGGTTGTCGAAAGTCACAGTGGAACAGGATCTGCCAATGTGGCTTATTTTGATGGTATCTGGTGTCTACTGTTTTCAAGGACAGTAGTTCGATTCAAACACGATTCTGATAAGTGGCAGGTTTTCATGTCTTTAATGCCCTGACAAGGGCATCCCTCTCAAGAGAGGGAGGTGAAACCATTTGGATGAGAATTTCTTCCCCTCTCTTTTGTGCTGACTCACCAAGATAATGGACAATTAATAGTGAACCTTCTCTGCAGGGAAAGTCTAGGGTTATCACTAATAAAAAATGCTCACAAAGTGTTTGGACACACAAGGGGGAGAAAAAATAAACAAAAATGTAGAAAGCAGGACCAGCACAAGGCTCAATCTACAATATGATTATTTTTTTCACCTGAAATTATGGTGAGTGATTTTTCAATAGCCACAGCTGCAGCTTTTCTTGGGTTCTTGTGAACTGTGAAAAGAAAAGACAAGAGAAATAGTGCCTTTTTTTTTTTTTTTTTTTTTTTTTTTTTTTTTGGTCAGGGAGAAAGCTGGCTTAGGTATTTTTTAGAGATACCAGTTAGTAGGGCTGACTGCTCTTAGTTACCAATCACATCATGCTGTAAAACTTTCCCTGGTAGGATAAGAAGGAGATATCTAAATAAAGTGCTCTTCACCTTATCTTCTGATCCAAGAGCAGGTTTGCAGGATTCTCTTCAGGTTTACTTTCATTCTCGTTGCTCACATTTAGACTATATGTGGGATTAGTTTCCTTTTCTGAAGAGTGCACACTTCCCCTTCTCAGGGAGAAGGCTCACAAATTGTGAGTCTGCAGCCCTCAGTTTTTGCTTCACTGGGCAATCCTAGCAACTCTCAGGTGCTCCCAGAACAGCCTGCTGCCCCTGAGGTCACCTGGAGAAGGAGTTGCTGGAGGTCAGCAGAGCGCTGCTCACATTTACAAGTCAAGAGGCAGACTGCCCTGGGGATTATTGCAGTGGCTGTACCTGTGCTCTGGGTTTAGCAACCGATGATGCGATTGTGTGCCTCTGTTGTCCAAGTAAACACAGAAAACATGTACAGTGTTTCCTGGAGTTAGACAAACCAAAGATTAGTCTAAACTGAGAGTGGAACAGGTTAACTGATCTTTCTCCACCCTAAGCTTTCCTTTGTCCCTCGCAGCACTGAGCTGTCAATAGAGTGTACAGACTGATAAGTATAGGTTCTCCTCAGCCTGGAGAGATCTGTCTGATAAGATGGCCTTAAAAAAGAGAGAGAGAAAGTACGTTAACTGTTTTGACTGCAAAATACCCCCTGGTAGCCAGAGATAAGACACCTTGAGCTGCTCAGAAGACCTTAGACAGGATGTAAATGAAGCCAATAAAAAAAAAAAAAAAGAATAATTTCAAATCCAGCTGCTATTCTGCTCTGCCCTTATTTCCAGCCCTGACAGCAAAAGGCTTAACTTACTGTATTTCACACCAGGCTTCCATTCTACACTGAGGAAGCAGCAAAGGGTTGTTTAAGAAGTGGGCTTTAACAAAGTGGAGATTTCTTTATTTTTGGTGAGGCCTCTATTTCAGACACCTAATAGTGCATTTCAGCAGGCTTTGGTGAATGGAAATTATACAGAAGAGAAGGAAAATTCTGCCTTTTACAAAGAATTTCACCTTCTCCTTTTTATAATTTAATCACCCAAATAAACCTGTATTAACATGAGAAGTCTGAGTGAAGCATACACATAGTTTAAATGCAACTCTTAGCTTGCAAAGTTCCACATAGAGGAAGGGATATTCCGCAAGATAAGCAGACAGTAGGTGTGACAGTTCACATGTGATATATTCATAGTACAATTTGGTCTTCTGAGCACTGGGAACTGGGAAATTCTTTAGGTTTCCCTTACAGCCTAGACCATCCTTACGTTAATGGAAGCCATGCACACCTGCCAACCTGTGCCTGGTGTGGAGTCTGCTGCATGTGACTCGGCTGCACTAGAGTTGGTGTAAGCATTTTTCTGCCATCCTGTTAAAAAAAGCAAGGTTACCTTTGCTCCAGGACATCTTTTTTAACAGCTGTGCAGCACATCTGCACTAACAGTCAGATCTAAAAGAAGAGAGCCTAAAATGGGATGTAGATGGACTACAAGAAGCTAAATAGAATGGGTTATCCAAAACTTACTTCCCTGGGTTTACCCCACTTTGGTAGGCACCTCTTCTTTTCATGAAAGTTTGTGCAAACCATCCTAGTGTGAGTATCTGGGTACCCACTGCCTTTGATCAGCCTGCTGTGTGGAGAGTGTCATACTAAGCCTGGGACTTGTTGGGCACTTTCAGCAGAAAGTGCTGTGTTCCGGTCTTCCCTACCCAGGGGCCAAGTAGGTAAAGTATTACATGGCACAGGGCCTTGATTCAGTTCTCTGAATGTCCTGAGGGGACTCAAGGCCACGTTTCCTGCCTATGAGGAAAGGGTCTTAAGTTGTCCAAAGGTCTCTTCTCCTGGAAGCTGGGCATGCTGAAAGAAAGAATATCCTATTCATAGAACTGGTAGGAGCACATTTGAGAAGGAACTTGTTGCCCTGTAGAGAAGTATGCTCATTTAGTCCAGGGGTTCTTGCAGTCTGGAACTCATGCTTGAGTTTATTTTTGTTTTTATCCACTGCCTCTTTAATGTGTAAAGAGCCCAATACTCCCCTTTCCCAGCTGAGTGCCCAAGCTGCGAGGCTGCAGACCTATTCCTGGTTCCCCCCCCAGGGCTCCATGAATCCTGCTTTCTTTGCTTCTTGGGCTCCTGGAGACACCTAGGCCCCTTTGCAGATCTAGGTCCAGGAGTTTTCACCTGTGTAAATAAGACCTCCACCACATTTCTGTCATTCTAAGAAATAAGCAGTTCTGTGTTTATTTACTGTATTTAATTCTAGCACACTGTAAAATAACACTGATGTGTTTTTGAAAGCGTTAACTGCCTACACTCCTTTTGCTTGATCTTAATTTCCTTTTACTTTCCATTTCCTTGAAAAGATTTTTAGATATCTTTGCCTGGGTTTCTTTCAGATGCAATTATTGACTCCCTTCTTTCTCTTTACCCTGTATTTCTTTCTTTTGCTTCTCCACACTTTGCCTTCCTTCTTTTCTCTGTCCTAGTTTAGCCCCCTCCTAACTGTCTTGCTCTTGCTGTTCTGATCTAAAGGCAATGAGGCAAAGAATTGGGGTGGTTGAAGTGCAGGGACAAGTGGGACAGACAGGCATACATGATAAAAAATGGGGGACATTAATGATTAAACTCTAGATTAATTGAAAGAAGGGAGATACTAAAATCAGGACCCAAGATGATGCTTGTCATCTCAGGGGATTCTGCTTGCAAATCCTGCCCAGAGGCTTCATCTTTTGTCTGAGCCTCCAGTTAGGGACATTTTTACAGCCTGCCCTTCTCCCTGCAGGGTCCTGCAGCTATGTGGGAATGGGGACTTAGAGGGCAGCTGTGAAGCAGGGTCCATTCAGCTCTTGGGGCCTGATCTTATGGACTATTTGATTTTGGGAAGGAAAGAGAAATAATAACATTTCTCTGACTGAAGACACACTCCTTATGTTGTGACCTGGGAAAGAAAGAAACAATCAGCTCATTTTAATACCTATATGTCTTGAAAGTTTGACTGGGACTGCATTATAGGCTCTGCTGTCTATGAGGCTTTCAAAAGGAGCTGCAGCGTGGGGGAAGATTGGAGAGAGAGGGCTTTTGGTTCTGTTCGTGGTGTTGCCTGGGGGAGAGGACAACCCAGTGAAAACAGAAGGCAGAGGGAAATATTGGGGTCCAGTGAAGAACCCTGAACTGTTATCCCCTAGTCATTTGCTGTTCTTAATAAGCAGTACAAATGCTGTTATTGGCACAACAAATTATAATAATTATTCTCTAGCAGAAACCTGATTGACTGAATCACTGCTTTTAGTACATGAGGTTGTTAATATACAGGTTCTCAGGAGATCGTTATTATGTATAAGTTTGCCGGAGTATTTGAATGGGCTTTTGCTCTGCCATTATCTTGATTTTAAATGCCATTATTCTCAGGGTGGTTTTTTTTCTGACCCTAGCTTCAGATGGAACAAGCCTGGTGGTCTCTGACTCATACTGTACAAACAAACAAAAACAACGACTAAAAGAAACAGCAACTTAACAGCGGAAGAAATACAGTGTAAATGTGTTTGTCACATTTAAGCAGTGGACAAATGAGCTAATTTGAATCACTTAGTGCTTGTACAGTCACAACTAAACAACCCCTGTAAATTAATTGTGTGACATGCGATTCCCAATTATGTAAAGCAGTATAATAAGCTGTGAGGATGGTGACTGTCATTAGTTATATGTACAGGAGTGTGGAAAATTACTTATGCTTTCTCTTTGCCTATAGAGGCACAAAATGCCAGCTTCCTCAAACAAGCAGAAGGGTAGCTCTGTTTTCTTCTAGTTGCAAATTGGGTTTTGTGTATGATTTGAACGGTGGAGCAGAATATGAACTGCTTACATTTTCTTTAATTTGGCTGCAGAAGATGGAATTCATTGGGCTCCGTCTGTTCAAATGAACTTTAAGCAACAATCAAGGAAAACATTTATGCTCCTCTTTACATATGTAATGGTAATATGTCTTCTGAAGAACACATAATGGAGCTGGAGCCTTAGGTTACCTTAGGAGAGCAATACAGGAATGTTAACTACTTATGTAGGCATTAAAGATATTTTATAAAAGCAAGCAGGTTTTTCCTGTGAGGTATTAAAGTGACTTATTTGTTGTTTCTAGGAGCTGCCTTTCCTCTGGTTATGAAATTTAAAATGAGGAAAACCTCCCTACCAGCTGTGTCAGTTCTTTTGGTCAGGAACCCCTGTACATTTCTCCCCCAGTAATCTAACTGTTAACGCACTTAATTGGTGCTCCCAAAGCAGTTTTGAAATATTGATAGATGTTAAAAAACATCTGTAAATTATAAATAATTTTTAAAGTTCACATTTCTCTTTTGAATGCCCATTACAGAGTATTAGTTTTCAAGCCATTTAATAAGTTATGAGACAAATGAGTGAGTTTAATGTGGGGTCACTGATGTGAAAAAATTGCGATGATTATATTAAAGTTTCAGCTTTTCCAAAACTGTGTACATTTCTACTGAAAGTAAACAGAGAATGTTATGTAATAATGTATATTTTATTTAAAATTACTTTAAAGACTAGTCCTACCTTCTACTTCTATTAAAAACTTCAAAACTTTAGCTTGTTTCAGTGACATGTGTGTTCGGCCATCACTGAAGCCATGTTAATCCTTAAACACTGTCCTTTGATATTCTAGTTATTTAGATCTATTCAGCACACAGCACAATATTGTTTTATTTCAGCAATATCTAACCTCTTCATTTGCTATTTATTCACACCTGCATATTCCCCTAAGATTCCTTATCTCATTTTCAGGGTAGCCCTGCAGACAATTAGTGGTGGTAATAATATAAAATGTGGCCAGCACTAAAACCTGAAATGGCCATTACAACTAAACTATATGATATATAATAACCACTCCACTCAATTACCTGCACAAAAAAATGCAAGGATTTAAAACTGTGGAGCCTTATCATACATCCAGTTAACTGACCTACCTACCTACCTGCTATTTAGTCCTTCCTTTCTTACAAATCATGTTCTACCTTATGGCATGCTGTCTGGTAAATAAGCAATGTTGTACATTTGTATGAGTTTTCCATCCTTTTCAATAGGTGTGTATAAGCACATATAAGTCTCTGTACTGGCATATGAACAGGTTCTTGACTGGTGGTAGGACAACAAATAATAACTACATAACAACTCAAAGCATAAATGCATACATGTGCATTCACAATCTACATGCCTGTGGCAGTATGGAGTGCACAGGTTTGTGTGCTGCTGCTTGGTGTACTTGATTTTTCATTTTTAGTATCTATTATCATCCTATGTAACTCATTATTTTTTACCTGTTAAAGAAACCTTGCCGTTTAGTACTTTGGATGGAGTCCTGGGGGATAGTGGTGTCACCAATCTGCCATTACTGTTATGGGAGAAAAGTAGTGATAACATATCAGCAGGACCCAGAGCTGGGGGTGTCTGTCCACCTCTACTGCTGGGCTTTCTCTTTGGTTGAATCCAGCAGTTTAAACATTTTGCCAGCTCTGTGTTTCAGGGGAGAAAGAATAATTCTTGCAGGAATGGCACAGATTGGGGAGATGCAGGTTCTGTTTCCTCCTTCACACAGATTACCTTTGTAACCTGAGGCAAAGCATTCCAGCTTGTCTATGCCCATTACTTGAGCAGCAAAATGGGGAAAATGGAAAACTGCTGCTTACAGGATATTGAAAATATTAATTTCTTCATATGTGTAAACTCTGTTCTATCAGAGGGTGCCAGTGTATTGTGGCACATAAAGGTTAGCTGACATTGGCTTTAGGAACGTGGCCATTTGTCTAGTGTCAGCAAAAGCATGTTTAAATCCTACCGAAAAAATAAGCCATGATAAAGCAAGTACCTTGAAGTCTATTCCAGCAAAAGCATGTGTATGTCATAGGACCTTCCTGGTGACTAAGTAACATCTTTCTGAAGCTGTCCTGTTAATTTAGTCAGCAGCACTAGGGATAGGATCACTTTTAAGACCTCATGTCTGCTGGGGTTGGCACATGAGTGGCTGGCTGCTAACTCCACAAAGGCGCTTTTGTGCTCTTGTGCTTCCCCCTTCCTCCCCCTCTTTTGTGGGATAACTCCTTCTGGTATTGCTTGACTTTTCTGTTAGTGAGCACTTTCCCCATCAACACTACTGAACAGGTGTTACTCTGCTACTAACTGAGTTCCCAGCTGTCCTCCTCCAACACAGACCAGGCAAAATTTGTTGTTTCATCCTATTAGACAGACTAGAGAATTATCAAGCCTGAGATGGAGGTCTTCCTTGCAGGATACGATAGTTTTGTTGCCAGAAGATGGTCAGGAAGGCCTGGCTGGCTAACAAAGACAGTCCTTCAGCTGCTGGGTGTAGTTCCAGTTTTGCATCCCCTTTGGCAGCAGCACAGAGACTGCTGCAGTGTGGCCAGCCAGCAGAATTAGGAAATAAGGACCTCTTTTATTTACTCAGGCTGCTGAATCATGGGCATTCCTGTCTGCTTGGAGAAAAGTCAGGCAGCTCTACTTTCCACTGGAAGTCTCAGGAGTGCTTGGTACTTTCATCTCAGAGTGTTCACACACTTGTTTTAATGTGCTTTATGGAAATGGTGAAACTCAGCAGTACAGTTGGTGTAGAAAAACATCTGCACTAACTATTCACACACATTTGCATCTTTAAATAGACTTTTAGGCCTTGTAGCCGATTTTCAGCAAAGTTTTTTGGTTGTGAGTGCTAGAGCTTTCTTAGAGTCAGTGAGTGTGAAGTGACTGGTTCCAAAAATTAAAAATTTACATGGACATGTTAAGTGCATCACATTGAAACTCAGAATACTTGCCATAACACAAAAAAGGCATTTACAGTAAGTAGCACTTAGTGAGTGCTGAAGGAAAAAAAAAAAAGGTCAATACAGAAAATATATTTTAAAACTCCATAAACACTCTGTCAAGTACCTGGAGCCCCATTCTGCCCTCAGATAGATGTGTACCACTCCTGGGAACTTGTATGTGTGCATCTGAATTTGGTCCAGAGTGTCTTAAAACAGCTTGTTATAGCATTAAAGATCAGATTTGTAACGTTGACATATAGCTCAGTGTGTAGGTGTCTACAGATTTATATACAGGCAGCTGTGTGCAGAGTAGCAGCAAACTGTGTTTTCTATAAGAGTGATGGGTGAAAAGGGGTTTGAAACTCTTTACCCCGAAAGCAGGTCAAACTTTACCCCCAGCACAGAGCTGGCTCTGTAGTGAGATCCACTGGGAAAGCTGGAGTGGAGTCTTTATTCCAAGCATCTGGCTTGCTGCAGAGACCTTAAGTTGAGCTCCTCCATCACAGTTTTTAGTGCCAAGGCCTGCTCACCTTGTGCCTGTGCATGTAGAGTAGCTGCCATTCTGAGGGAGGTGCTCTTAGTGGTTGCGCCTTAATTTTCTGGGGCAGCATCCTTGTGGGGAAGGGTGAGGAGATGGCAGGACAGGCATTGCCATCACTCACATCCTGCTGTAGCAGTAATTGCCCTTAGTCCAGGGTAACTACTGGTTACCCTGGTTGCTGTCCCCAGATCCATTCCTACCCAACCCCTGAGCTCAACTGACACATTAGTCCATTGCACACAATGTTCCCAGTGTTCAGGTTGGAGTCTGCACAGCAAAAGTCACTGCAGTGAAACATTTTCCTTGTTGCAGGAGGATGGTTTCAAAAGCCTTTCTGTGGGTCACTGAAAGCTGATGGGCTTGGCTTTGGAGCCCTTTGTGTGAGAGCAGCCCAGGGTCCTTCCTTCCAGAGCGTGTGGCCAGCCACCAGTGCTCCTTCCACACAGGCTGTCCCCTGCCATGCCATGCCAGGAGGTGGGGGGGGAGAAGTCGGGAAAGCGTGTTGGGAACATTGTTAGGCTTGTACTCCGGAAAATCCTGTTGTCCTCCGCCTTGCGGAATTCCCCTTGCCTTGCTGGTTCTCCTGTAGCTCTGAGAGATTGAAAGATTTTCACTTCTCCAGTTTAAAGGACACAAGTCTGACTTATAAGTGGCTTGCTCTTATCTCTTTTGCACAAAGAGAATTGCTCTGTAGAGGCTCTGATTAAAAAACACAGCAGCAAAGTGGCACACATTTCCATTTGCCGGCTGGAAAGTAAGAACCGTCTCTGTGCTATGGTTACAGACTTCCCCCTCGGCTTTCCTTACCCTTCTATAAAAGCTGAGGAGACTCACAGGCAAACAAGAAGAATTGGGTGGGGGAAAGGGGCTGCCATTCCTTATGCCATGGTCACATTCCACGCCTGATCCTGACCCTGCTGCCAGCCCGACAGCCTGCTGGGATCCACAAGCCGGGGGGAATAGTTGTATAATAGGTAAAACTGGGCAGGCAGTGGCCACAAAAAGGAAGTGATTTACTGTTATGTCAGTGATGGTACACTATTTATAACACTTACTTATATATTCCTCTAAACATTTATACAGTAATATATCATTTCTCCATAGGATATACATTTTAATACTAAATTTGGTTACAAAATATGTTGCCTAGGCAGTCACAGACTATTTTTCTTCACTCGGTTGCTTGACATAAATTCCTGTTTATCTGCCATCAGTGGGTGTATGTCAGAAATATATTGGATTTTTAAAGAACAAAAGATTTTCCCATTTAAAAGACCTAGCTGGAAATATGCATTTAATATAAAATGTAGAACTGGAGAAAATGTTAACATATTTTTCTGCAAATGCTTGTTCCACTGTTTTGATAATTTCCAGTTTTAGAGTCAAATCCAACAATTTGAAAGGGCAGTACACAGATTTACATTAAAAGTCTCCTGTGAATATTGCAGTCATTAATGTACCATCTTAAAAACTCACCTGACTGGTTTTGTTTAGTGTGTATGACAATGAGGAACTTTGCACATTAGGGAAGCATTTTAGCAGATGACAGTACTTTTGCTGGAAGGGAAGATTTTTTATGTTTCAATTTTTTTGATAAACAAACAGCATTGTTTTTGATTCAAAAACATGGCACTCAGGCCAGAGATTGATTTTGTTATTTAAATACATACCAATAGTGCAGATTTATATGTAGGTAATTACAGATGTAGTGTGTGTGTGTGTGTGTGTGTGTGTGTGTGTGTGTGTGTGCAAAAGGTGTGTTTAATTTGTAAGACTCTCCTCTCCAAGATGTAAACAAGAGGATAAAAACCCATGCACTGTCCAAGTTATCCTGAAAAGCATTGTGTCAATGGGCAGGCATCCAGCAATGGTGTTTGGTTGTTTTCTCAGAGTTAGATGGTTGCCATCTGGCATTGATAGTGAGATGGCGTTGTCATCAGTTTCTAGATGCAGGAAAGGAATGAATCCTCATCTGTTTCCTGTGGATAAGCAAGAGGTTGATAATCTAGTAAAATCTCTTTACCTTAAAGTAAGCCGGCTTGGAATTTGTTTATATAATATAGGCCAGCTCTAACTTTTGTGTTGTTGTAGGAAATTTGTTGAGAGAAGGCTAAGAAACTGTTAAGAAACTGTCTGCTTTGCAAGAATACCTTTAGAAAGACATTTTTCAAGAGGTTTATTATATCCTTTTTTTCTGTAGCGTTAGTGTAGTCAGTTTTACTTTTAAAAGGAAGAAAAACCTCCAGTATTGCCCCTGGAAAGGAATAGAAGAATTATTTGATGTAGAGTGATCTTTCAAACATTATTTTAATATTTTTAAAGAAGTTTTAGGTTAATATCAGTATGATAATTGAAGTATAGTTATCTACATTTAAAACAAAAAGTGCAAAAACTGTACAGCACATCTCTTGAAAAAAAATTTACAACTTTCCCTGTTTAGAGATGAGGTAATACTATAGATAACTAGTCCATTTATTATCTGGCCAGCATTTCTGCTTTGTCTTTTCCTGGTAACTCATAAATCTTTCAGCTTTTACCATAAATGTTTATCATTTTTCCTGTTTCCAGTTTTTTACAAGTTGCTTTGTCTGTGATCACCTCACAGTACAGGTTCTGCTGTACTGAGGAAGTTCAGCTGGCTGAGGCCTTTGCAAAAAAAGGAAGAAATGGTGGACAACCTCTTGAACTTAAAACAAAAAATGCTGTTCATGGCTGACCCTTGTGACACTTTCCCATTTTCCTTGATCCCGGTTGTTGGTTTGTTAGATTGTTTTGAACATTTAATGATCCAGCTGCCAGTTTTCAGTAACTGAATTGTATCATTATTGGTGAAATCTGGTTGCGCTTTACTAGAGAAAACATCACTGTTTATATAGTTGTCCTGTTCCTGCCTTGTAATTTTTTATATTATTGTTTAGAATAACACCCAAGTCTCTCTCAGAAATAGCCTTTAAAAGATTCCTGTGTTCAGGATCAACTTCAAAGGAAAAAAATACCACAAACCTGTGGCAAAGCAGGGCAAATCTTTTCATTAAATATTAGGCATGTGGGTTGACTGTATTCATTTTAAAGCATTCTGGTAATATTTTCTCCCTTCCTTTGACTCTTCAGATGCTCACATAATATGCAAATAATTTTACAATGGATACAAAAGAAACATTAAATATATTAAAATCTGCATTTTAATAAAGTTGTCAATGTATAATACATATCCTGCAACTGAGAAAGAATGATAAAAAAAGCAATAAAAAGTTAATATAGGCACAGAACTATTTAATAACTTCTAATGTTTTACAGTATGATAAAAATAAATGTGGTCTTGAAACTGTTGGATATCAGTGTAAGAATTGTCCTAGTCTGAGTTTAATGTTTTAACTGTTTAGGAGTAGCA
Source organism: Zosterops lateralis (assembly GCF_965231275.1). NCBI lineage: Eukaryota > Metazoa > Chordata > Aves > Passeriformes > Zosteropidae > Zosterops > Zosterops lateralis. The sequence continues at coordinate 106,496,803 of NC_139762.1, read as the reverse complement.
GTCCTGCGCTATTCATATGCACTCTCTATCCATCTCTATCTCTATCTCTATCTCTATCTCTATCTCTATCTCTATTTTTTGACTCTTAGGATTAAGCTTGTGGGCATGTTTCTTTCTTATTTCAGATGGAGTGGATGTTGAGGATGACCCCTCTTGCTCATGGCCAGCATCATCACCTTCTAGCAAGGATCAGACTTCCCCGAGCCATGGAGAAGGCTGTGATTTTGGAGAAGAGGAAGGAGGCCCAGGTTTGCCCTATCCATGCCAGTTCTGTGACAAATCGTTCAGCCGCCTCAGCTACTTAAAGCACCACGAGCAAAGTCACAGTGACAAGCTCCCTTTCAAATGCACATATTGCAGCCGTCTCTTCAAACACAAGCGGAGCAGGGACCGCCACATAAAGCTTCACACGGGAGACAAGAAGTATCATTGCAGTGAGTGTGATGCTGCGTTCTCAAGGAGCGATCATCTTAAAATCCACTTAAAGACTCATACGTCCAACAAGCCATATAAGTGTGCCATTTGTAGGCGTGGGTTCCTGTCATCTAGTTCACTGCATGGACACATGCAGGTTCACGAGAGGAACAAAGATGGCTCCCAATCCGCTTCCCGGATGGAGGACTGGAAAATGAAAGACACTCAGAAATGCAGTCAGTGCGAAGAAGGCTTTGATTTTCCTGAAGATCTTCAGAAGCACATTGCAGAATGTCACCCTGAGTGTTCCCCTAATGAAGACCGATCTGCTCTTCAGTGTGTTTACTGTCATGAACTCTTTGTAGAGGAAACATCCCTAGTAAATCACATGGAGCAGGCTCATAATGGTGAGAAGAAGAATTCATGCAGCATTTGCTCTGAGAACTTTCATACTGTGGAGGAGCTGTACAGCCACATGGACAGTCACCAGCAGCCAGAGTCGTGCAACCACAGCAACAGCCCATCTTTGGTAACTGTGGGGTACACATCAGTCTCTAGCACCACCCCAGATTCAAATCTCTCGGTGGATAGCTCAACAATGGTGGAAACGGCTCCTCCTATTCCAAAAGGTCGTGGAAGAAAGCGGGCAGCTCAGCAAGTGCCAGATATCACTGGTCCTTCAAGTAAACAGGCAAAAGTTACTTATAGCTGCATTTATTGCAACAAACAGTTATTTTCCAGCCTTGCAGTTTTGCAGATACACCTGAAAACTATGCATTTAGATAAACCCGAACAAGCGCATATCTGTCAGTATTGTTTGGAGGTGTTGCCATCTCTCTACAATCTGAATGAACATCTTAAGCAAGTCCATGAAGCTCCAGACCCAGCACTGATTGTTTCTACCATGCCTGCCATGGTCTACCAGTGCAACTTCTGCTCTGAAGTGTTCAATGACCTCAACACCCTTCAGGAACACATCCGATGCTCTCATGGATTTGCCAACCCCGCTGCTAAGGACAGTAATGCATTCTTTTGTCCCCATTGCTACATGGGTTTTCTTACAGATTCTTCCCTGGAAGAGCATATTAGACAAGTCCATTGTGATCTTAGTAGTTCCCGTTTTGGTTCTCCTGTGCTTGGAACCCCAAAAGATCCAGTGGTGGAAGTGTATTCTTGTTCTTACTGTACCAATTCTCCAATATTTAATAGTGTTCTTAAACTGAACAAGCATATCAAGGAGAACCATAAGAACATTCCTTTGGCACTGAATTACATCCACAATGGGAAAAAGTCCAGAGCCATGAGTCCATTATCTCCTGTAACCATTGAACAGACCTCTTTAAAGATGATGCAGGCAGTTGGAGGTGCTCCTCCTCGTCCTGCCGGGGAATATATTTGTAATCAGTGTGGTGCTAAGTATACTTCCTTGGATGGTTTTCAGACTCACTTGAAAACACATCTTGACACTGTCCTGCCAAAACTGACCTGCCCTCAGTGCAACAAGGAATTTCCAAATCAGGAGTCGCTGCTGAAGCATGTTACCATTCATTTCATGATCACCTCAACCTACTACATCTGTGAAAGCTGTGACAAGCAGTTCACTTCTGTGGATGACTTGCAGAAACACCTACTAGACATGCATACATTTGTGTTCTTCCGCTGCACCTTGTGCCAAGAGGTTTTTGACTCCAAAGTCTCCATTCAGCTGCATTTGGCTGTGAAGCACAGCAATGAGAAGAAGGTATACAGATGTACATCTTGCAACTGGGATTTCCGCAATGAGACTGACCTACAGCTTCATGTGAAACACAACCACCTGGAGAACCAAGGCAAAGTACACAAGTGCATCTTCTGTGGTGAATCCTTTGGTACCGAGGTGGAGCTGCAGTGTCACATCACTACGCACAGCAAGAAGTACAACTGCAAGTTCTGCAGCAAAGCTTTCCATGCTATCATCTTGCTGGAAAAGCACTTGAGGGAAAAACATTGTGTTTTTGAAACGAAAACTCCAAACTGTGGAACGAATGGGGCATCTGAGCAAGTTCAGAAGGAGGAAGTGGAACTCCAGACCTTGTTGACAAATAGCCAGGAGTCCCATAACAGCCATGATGGCAGTGAAGAAGATGTGGACACATCTGAGCCTATGTATGGCTGTGACATTTGTGGAGCAGCTTACACCATGGAGACTCTCTTGCAGAATCACCAGCTGCGAGACCACAACATTCGACCTGGAGAAAGTGCCATAGTGAAGAAAAAGGCTGAGCTCATTAAAGGGAATTACAAGTGTAATGTGTGTTCTCGAACATTCTTCTCTGAAAATGGACTTCGAGAGCACATGCAGACACACTTGGGACCAGTGAAACACTATATGTGCCCAATCTGTGGCGAGCGGTTTCCGTCTCTTCTGACTCTTACTGAACATAAGGTCACACATAGTAAGAGCCTGGACACTGGAAACTGCAGGATTTGCAAGATGCCCCTCCAGAGTGAGGAGGAATTTTTAGAGCATTGCCAAATGCACCCTGACCTGAGGAACTCCTTGACGGGGTTCCGCTGTGTGGTGTGCATGCAGACAGTGACGTCCACGCTGGAACTGAAAATCCACGGCACATTCCATATGCAGAAAACTGGAAATGGTTCTGCCGTGCAGTCCACAGGACGTGCACAGCATCTCCAGAAACTGTACAAGTGTGCGTCTTGCCTGAAGGAATTCCGTTCAAAACAGGATTTAGTGAAACTTGACATCAACGGTCTGCCATATGGTCTGTGTGCTAGCTGTGTTAATCTCAGTAAAAGTGGTAGTCCAAGTGTCAACATCCCTTCAAGCAGTAACAGACAAGGCATGGGCCAGAATGAGAGCTTGAGTGCCATTGAGAGCAAAAGCAAGGCAGGGGGACTGAAGACTCGCTGTTCTAGTTGCAATGTAAAGTTTGAATCAGAAACTGAACTCCAAAATCATATTCAGTCAATCCACAGAGAGCTTGTTCCAGACAGCAACAGTACACAGCTGAAAACACCACAAGTATCTCCAATGCCTAGAATCAGCCCCTCCCAAACTGAAGAGGTAACCCTTTTTTCTTTGCTTTTGACACCTTCCATCCTTTTGGAAAAAATTCCCCTTTTTTCAAGCTGTCTTATCACTTGTCATGAAATGGTTAGGCTGATCCATGTTACATTTCCATCCACAGCCATTAGCTAGTAATTACTTGCTTCTTGATATGCCTTACATCTTGGATTGAATTTTGTGGAATAGGACTTATTCCAGTCTCCCTAGGATATTGTCTTCTGTGTCACTGAGGAGACCTATCTTCATGCCAGCACAACTGAGATCTGGAATCTTATCCTAGCTCCCAAATGCATTGGAATCCCCAGCTAGGAGTTGTGCTTGCGGCAGAGAGCATTAATGACTGAGGAGTAGACACAGTGAGCCAAAATGCTGGCATAAGGGGTTGATTTTTAAAAATATATTTGCGAGCAACAAATTGAGGGTATTTTTGTTAATTCTGTTGTAGACTTTCATTTTTCCGTCTTACAGCATATTTTGATTAAGTAGAAGTGCAATGCTAGCCTAAGGTAAATTGGGAAATCAGTCCTTTGGATGCAATTGCTTGTTGTTTTTCTTTCCATTCCTGATGAAGACCATTTTGATGTCACTGAAACACCTACTGCCTGATGATTGAAATTCCATCGTGTAGCATAACCTAGAAAGTACATGTCAAACTCTTGAAAGATGTAATCTCCTTCCTCAGTCATCAGTGATTGAGTAATGCCACATGTATGTGGGGATGTAGGGGAATCATATACTGAGGGAAGGGAATCTGTTTTGTCTTCAGAAATGTTATCATTAGAATGACTTAGAGGTAATATTTTAGGCATGGTATCTTGCAATATGATTTAGGCATGGTATATCTTGCATCTTATAATTCAGGAAGCCTAAAAACACAGCACAAGCAAATTTTAAGAATTTGAAGCTTTTGCTTCAAGAAAGCTTTTAGCCTATAATGATACGAGCATGGTAAAACCTATTGCTGTGAATGTGTGTAAGATACCCTGTGGCTAAGGAGCTGCTGCTCTTCCATCACCTTCCTCACTCCCTGTTTGTGAGCCCATCTGTTGGGAAAGATCTCTCAGCATGTTGTCCAACAGTGTTGTGCAAACTGGAGAGCAGGAGGGAGGCAGACAGGGAAGAGTGAGGATACATCAGCATGTGTGGACCAGGAGGTAAGTAGTTATGGAGCTTCTGAGAACATGGATGAAGATAGGCTTGGAGAAGGACACTGAGGTAGCACAGAGCCTGGAGTGCCATGAAGAGGGAATTGGAGTTGAGAGCTCAGGATGAAGTACCAGGCAGGATGCAGCTCCCAGGGAAAGGCCCTGTGCTGTCATAACTTCTTCATCTCTGATTTGCACATTGGGTAGGGGACACCTGAAGAATAGAGTGTGGTGTGGAATTTATGGAAGGCTGTTAGACTGATAACCTGAAGTCTAAGGAAAACCATCTTTTTAAAGAAGAGGGCAGAGGAGTGGCTCTCATTAGCTGTGCTTTAGGCCACTGATGATCCCACTGCTGCTGAGCTGGAACTGCAGGATAACCAGCTGCATGTTTTTGATAGGTTCAGAGTCATCCTGGTTTCTGTTTATGTCATCTTGCACCAAGTGACTACAAGAAATTCCTCTTCCCAGTCATATTGGAAGCCAATTCCTACTACCTCAAGCACAATCAGAATCATATATTAGTACAGTTACCATGCTAAGGTGTTACCAACTTGTCTTTCTCTTGCTTGTAAACTAGACAAAGAGAGATTTGGGAGTCCTTTGTGGTGATGTAAGATCAGTTACCTTCAGTGTCATTAGTGAATCTTCCTGTACTTGGATCAGGTATAATCAGAGTTCTTAGTTATACTTCTGAATGGCATCACATTCCTCTTCTTAATCCTTTTGATTTTTATATAAAAGTGTACCTAAGATGAAAAAGTATTTTAAAATACACATTTGTGAATAGCATTTGCTTCCTTCAAATCACCATTTGCTCCCCACCTCCATTCTGAGGTTGTAAACTGAATTTTCAGTGTCTGTGATTCTGATGTTCACATAGTAATGTGGACTTTCAGATTCTTTTCTCATGGGAAGACAAAGCCATCAAATTCTTGATAGACCATTAGTAGTTCTGGAAACCACAAATACACGTTTGTAAAATCCTGAAAGATAATTAATTTTCTAGCAGATATTGCTGGTTCAAATTCTAGCAATGCAAGCATTGTAGCAATGAGAATCAAAATTGAAATTGGTAATGTGTTAATGTTTAAAACTATAGATTGGATGGCCAGACTGAGGGAAGGAAAAACATAAGCATATAACACAAACAGTAAAAAAAAAAATTGGATTTTAAAAATTTATTATTAGTCACTGGCTTTTATACTCCACTAGAAGGATATTTCTTGAGCTGAATGGGATGTTGAAGACAGCTACTTAAACATACAATTTTGGGGAAATTTTCAACAAACAGTATTATAATATCAAGGAGTGAAAGTTTCATTTGCATTATTGAGAGTCACATGAATTGAGATTTCCACCTATATATAAAGAATATTTAATTCCTAAGGCAAGAAAAATAGGTATCTTGCATATATGAGATGAGTTGTCAGATCATTAATATTGCTGAATACCCCTTTTTACTCAGTAAAAAATTTCAATTATAAGAATATTTGAAAATACCATTTTAGGATAAAAGATCACACTGGAAGTGTCACTTCTAGCTTCTTTGCCAAGTATTCTCATGGTTGAACTAGAAAATTTCCCTTTTTAGTCTGTTCTCAGTGATGTGATAGGGTGCAATTACCTTACCACGGTATGTCTTCAGCTGAGCTGCCACCTGCTGAGCTCACCCCACTTGCTGAGTGAAAAATGTTGACCTGAATCATCTCCACTGAAAGCTACCTTCTGGTTGGGATGGAAAATTATGAGTAGTGCTCATCATTGCTTACAACAAGTCAAGGAGCAGGTCAGAACTCATTAAGCCCATCACACTGCTGAATCTAGTATCCCTACGTTATCACACAGACTTAAATAGGCAGATTGTGGATAGCTAGCTTTTGAAAGAGCTCTGAAATGTGTAGATCTGCAAGTTAGTCTTTGAGCTTTAATGAGATGCTGGATTCAGCTGGTTTTAGATTTCTTGTAAAGATCTTGAATCACACTGCAATCACACTTTTAGGCTAGGGTGATAACCTTTGTGATAGTTAACTCTCTAAAAGCAGAGAACAAGGTCGGGTATGCTGGTGAATTGGGAACTAGAATTTTTTCTGTCACTCATTTGCTTTGCTGACTTGGCCAAATCTGCTTGAACATCTCTGCTTCATTTTCCTTATTCAGAATATAAGATAGATTTTCCTGATAAGTGTGTTTCTATGCTTACTTACAATACACTTTTTGTAAAGCACTAGGGAGATGAAAATCTGTTAAAAAAAACCCCTGTGTGACCTTGACTCTCTTGTTCCCCCTTAATACGCTGTCAGGCACCTAATGAGAGAACTCTTGACTCGGCAGAAAGTGTGCCCTCACTTCTTAAGCTTCAAGACTTCTGTACTTGCTGAATCACACCAGCATAACGGTGCAATAAATTATATTGTCCATTTCTTAGCTGGCAGGGGAGGAGGAAGTGAACTCTGGTTTACACCAACGGTTTAATGGTAAAACCTGAATTATGCTAGAGTATCCACATGTGCTTCTGCATTCAGTTTGGGGTCCTGTTGGTAACTTTCAGAGTAGAAGTGCAATTGCTTCTGTATCACATTGTTCCATGAATGTGAAGCTCATGTGAATACTGTATTACCTGTGCAATGCAGACAGTACTTCATTAATAATACAAGAATGCTCTGGGTTTTCCAGTCTTGAGGAGAGAAGGAGCAGCATGAGTACACAGACAAATTATTTCAGGAGTGAAGATGCTTATTTAGGTGTGGCAAAATACTTGCAGAAACTCACTATTTCAGAGAGTATCAAAAATGCTGGACAAAGGAGAGAGCTAGCAACTGTCACACCAGCTGGAGAGCAGAATAAGTGAATCTGGGGCTGCTCTTATGTCCTGTTGCGGTTGTGCAGAGCTGTATGCCAGGATGGGCATGTCACAGCAGGGGACACCGGCCACATCACAGCACAGTTCTGGAAGAAGCCATGAAAGTGCAGGCTGACAATGAGCTTGCAGAGATGAGGGTCACAAAATTCAGATGCTGTGGAGAGCTGTTGGCTCCTTGAAACTCAACTTCTCCGACCTCAGATAAATCCAGAAATGGTATCACCCTGGGAGAAAGAATGGAGCTCAGGTAGGTGTACTCTTTTATCATTACTTTTTTTTTCTCTTTATTTATTCATGGGCCCTGAATCTACCTTTATTCTCTAACTATTCTTCCCCCCACTTCTCAAAACACTGCCAGACCCAGAAAGACAGAAAACAGGAACTGCCTTTTGAAGTAGCTGGTTTATTTCAACAGCATGCACTGGCAGTCAGAGGCAGAAAGAAGAGAGAAAAGACTGTGAGCAACCCAGAAATGTTCCCAGATGCATGCTTTTGGCAGGGCAAGCAATAGCATTTTAGCAATATAAATCACAGTGCTTTTAACTGAAAAAATGCACTGAAATCAATATTCATGCATTTAATTGAAATACATAAAGAAATTAAAATAATCCTTCTCATCAGCAATCCAAGCTGATCATTCTGACTACAGGATTTTTATGAATAAGCACATAAACTTGTAATGTAAACATAAGTAGTGCCTAGGGTTTCCTGTCAGTGAATCCAGGCCCAGAACAAGTGATTTTCATGCTGTATTTTGGATCCAGGGACAGAAAAAGGTAAAGAAGGTTTCTTGCTGGCCCAGAGATTTGGCTTTGAAATAGTTTGTGGAACTAATCTCTGAAAAATGTATTTTCTGCTTCTGGAGTTTTAAAATGAGTTCACTAAATATACCAGTTTTGTCTTCCCGTGTCATTGTTACATTGCTTTCAGGAAAATATTATTTAAAGTGTGACCATATCTATTCTTAGGAAGGGCTAGCCTGGAGGGGTTTTTGCCACAGTAGGCCACCTCCACTTGGCACTATGCTTTAATTTCTCTAGTGCCACTACCATGAATTGGCTGATAAGGTCCAGCCTAATAATTTCTCTTCTCTTTGTCTTAACACTTTTGGTGGTGAGCTATCAGAGTCCTCTTTGAATTTTACAAGGATAGTGTTATTGTTATCCTGTTGCTGTAAATCCTACCAGAATTAAGCTTTAAACTTCCCACCTCACACACACACACACACCTCCATGAGTTCAGTCTGGGAAAAGAAGGCCATATGTTGGCTGGGAGCTGCTGAAGAGAAGTAAGGAGGGGAAATGTGAGTTTTCTTAGTTTCCTGTCCACTGATCATTAAAATCTGATGCTGTTTGTTTCTCTTGTTATTTATCAGAGGCCTCAGATGGGGGAATTTGGAGAGACATCTTCTTCACACCTGTGGAAAACTTCACATGAGAGGATGAAAGGATAACACCTCCAAAATTTTCAAGAGCACTAAACCAAGATTTCCATAAAATGAACCAGGGTGGGGAGGTGGAATGCGTGCTTGAAGAAACACAGAAGAACTGGAGAGGGACACAGGAATGTGAATGAAGTCCTTAATGATCTCTAGAGCCTTAGATCTAGGGCAAATGTAGATTCAGCAAAGCTTTATGAGACAAAACATCTGTGAGGTGTCTACTCATATGGCTCAGCCATTCAACCCACTATCTTCTTGGGGCTTTTGCTGTACATATACCTGCTGGCCAACTGACTGGTGTAGCATGCCACAGTTTCTGCACAGCCCCAGAGGAAAATCACAGTAGTGATGAGTGTTTGTATTCTGATCTCAGAACTGGGTACAAACATGAAGAAATTTCCCACAATTTTCTAGCCTGGTCATCTTTAGGAACAAGACACAGAAAATCATGACAAATCTCTAGTTGTATGCTGGTGTGCATACCTCTAGAGGATTCTCTCACTTCTACCTCTTATTTTTGGACTACTCTTGGCCAATTTCAGGGAAAATTTCATAGATTAATAGTAATCTTAACACCTATGTAATTGTTACAGTGTTTGAGAAGAGAGGTGACCCAGCAGGTGATAGAATCCAATTAAGAAAGAGGCCTTTAAGAGATCCAAATCAAGAAGATGGCTGTAGCTGAAGTTTATACCTATTTTATATGCAAAACTCAAGTGAATACAAGACATTAACTTATAGGAGGAAACTATGATCTGTTCTTTGTGATACAGGGCAGCTTTTAAAGTGACTGTACATGAGAACTGTTTTTCACCACTACTCAATAAAGATGTTATATATGATGTATGTATTACTTTGTCTCATACAACAAACATAACACCCAGATTTGTTACTTTGTCATGAGAGAAATAAAATGGGCTAACCATTAATTTAAAATGGATATATGGCCCCAGTACTGCTTGTTTACAATGAAATTGTACAAAATGAACACAAGAAAACCACCTGACCTGTAGTATCTTGTTGAAGGACACTGTTCTTTGACCTGCCAGAGCTGTGATAGCAGATAGTTGATCTTATGCCTGGTGGTTCAAAACTGTGAGGTACCTTTCTTTCCCTGTGAAAGCCATCTTTCATTTATACTGTTTCTTGTATTGTCTTACAAATTATCAGATAACTATGACCTGTGCTATTTTATCCAGCCTGTTTTGCTGGGTATGACATCAGAGATGTGTCTCTTGCTAACATCCACCCTCATGGTGTGACATTCTAGGACGAGAAGCAGAGGGGACAAATGAACACACAGGAGGCTCCTTCTGAACATCAGGAAACACTGCAAGGGCAGCCAAGCCCTGGCAGAGGTTACCCAGACAGGTTGTCTATCCCTTTGAGATACAAGTCATCTGGATGTGGTCTGGCTCTAGGTGACCCTTCTTGAGAAGGAGGATTGGACCAGAGGATTCCCAGAGATCAACCTCACCTATTTTGTTCTTCTGTGGTTTCCACCCCTCCTTTGGGCCCATGTACCAGATGTATGTTGATGCTACCCTGTTGTTCCTTGGTGGCTAAACCTTTGTTGCTGGTATATGGTTCTGTAAGTCAGTGAATAAAAGGGCAGGGTACTGAGTATCTCAGTACAGGCCTATCAATAATAATGTGCACTTCTAGGGATCGTTTTTAATGCCTGTGAAATGCCTTTGAAGAGTGTCTCAGAAATACTGCCACTTGGAAATGCAGCCATTTCAAAGTTACTTGCTGCTTGTGTACTCCAAAACAAGGTGGGAAGTAGGAGAGAAGGGAGCTATTTATCCCCTTTGTTCATATGTCCACAGTTTTGGTGTCCTGTTTTGGGATACATTTCCTCTGTTTTTTGCTTATAATTCAGATGTTTCACAGCATTCTGTCTAAAAAGGTACATCTAATGGCTTTTCATATCTGGAAGACCAGCTCTTTCTCTCTACATTTTCCAGTAGGAAATGGGGTGGTTCACCAACAAAGAATGATCTGAGACCTCAAGCTTCTAGATTTCCTTCTGTGTTTGCTTTATTATTGCCACAACAGTCCTCTTGGTTTCTGTTCTGACGGCTGGAATAGGTTTAGGGCCAACCTATAGGTACATGGCTTTCTGCTTACAAATCCTTGTAACCATTACAAACAGTGGCCAACTTGAAATTGATCCTGTTCTGCTGCTTGGTGCTTCTCTCACAGGGCTAGACAGGGAATGTCTGCATCACCTGGTGATTTTCCCAAACTACCAGTCAACCATATGTAGTTCCTTATTTCTCATATGCTCTCTGCTTCACAGCTGGTTTGTGTGATAGTGGTTGAGTGGTTGAAGTCCTTCAAACCTAGAAGCTTGGCATTCTGCATCTGAAACAAATTTTGCAATCTTTTTTTTTTCAGATAGGAAATAATAGACTGAAGCCCCATGTAAAAAGACATTTAAGTTATTGCAGGATGTACCTAAGAGGAACTGCTGGTATTTTAAGAATTAATGTGAAAGTAAAAGATTATGAAATAGGACAGAGGCAATTCTGTGAAGTTCCCTTAATTCCCTTAGAGGAGAGCAAGTATTTCTTCACAGGAAAAAATCCAGCTAGACACAAATCATTGTAGATGGTGTTGAAGAGTGGCTGAGCAGAGTGGTTGTTTTGCTGGTACACCACTTCCTTGGGCAGCTGCACTGCCCCAGCAGAGGTTTTTCAACTGGGCACACAGTCAAGCATCATTGCAGTGTCAGCAGCTGTGTGCCAGCTCAGATGCTACCAGTATATTTGTTAACGTTAATGTGGCCCAAGTGTATCCATAGAGGGTAGTCCTAAAATCACAGCAATATAAGACAATAATAGGACTCTGTTCATGGCATATTTTGTAGTGCCTTTTTAAAACTCCAGTCTTGCCCATGTTATCATGTGAAGCCTTCATTTGTGAAGTCCCATCGACTTCCCCAAGTGCAGAGCTAATTGCATGAGAAGGATCTAAGGGGTTTACTCCTTCTCTTGATACTTCAATGAAAATTAATTTCTTATATATTATGTATGAGTAATATATTTCTGTTTGTACATTAATATTAATGTTGCATATTTTTAAGCACAAGTTCTATTCTGTAGGATTAAATTATCTTGGTAAGTAATAGTACAGAATTCAGTCTGAGTTAAAAGTGGACAATTAAGGGCCAGGGGGAGGGTCCTGAGTCACACTTTGGAAACTGAAATTAATCAGCATTAATTCTCCACAGAGTGGGAGAAAAGCGGCTGTAGTGTTTAAATTACCAAAAAAAAAAAAAAAAAAAAAAGGTATATAAAAAGCCCCTGATTTTGCCTTTCTGTTAAAATCCAGACAGCTTTTACAAAATCTGTGATGGAGAGAAGAGACAAGAGTATTCTCTAGTGCGTACTTGCAAACTATTAATTTTATTGGGCTACATCTGTTACTGATTGTTGGTGTAGAAAGTAGTGGCTTTACTGAATGACAGTCTGTCTCAGTATGCCTTTTTAAAAAAAAAAGAAGAAAAAATCCCAACTTTAAAAGAGAAAAAATATCATCTTACTCAGGATATCAGCTTTTTGAGTCTCTGACCTGCCAAGTCAAGCTCTATTGCCTGTGCTTTGATGCCACTTCATCTGCAGAACTGTCAGTGTGGTATTGGTCATAGTTCCTCCTCAATGTTCATGGACACACAGTGGCTCTGACGCAGATGCTGAGTGTTGGGATGCCTCTGGATGGGTTAACAGCTCCAAGGCTTCAGAGGGTCTCAGGCTGCACCTTTGGTTTTAATGCAGTGTAAGGGGACAGAAAGGGGTGGGGATGCTGACAGAACGTTCAGTTGTTGGCACAGCCCCAAATTCCTGAGTGCTGCTCAGCACATTCATGTGCACTGCTCAGAGACTCAGACCCACCCAGGATCAGGCCCTCAGACAGAAAGACAGAAAGAAGTGTATTTGCTTTTTAGATCCCAAATCAAATCCACTTCAAGCTGTTTGTATTCGTAAACTATGTAAGCCTGATATGAAGTAATTGAGAGAGAAAATAAATATACAGCCATGTGCTGCTAGGTTTTAGAATTACTTTTCTGACAGGTATTTCACTTCAATACTGAGTTTGAAAGGCCTAGAGAGAGTTAAAGGATTAGAAATCTCAGAGCGAAGAGATGCAGTTTTTAAATGTGGCAAGATGTGGGTTTTTTTTCTGTGTAGGGATGTGAGACATTGCAAGCTAATGCTCTTCATCAGCCAGGGGAGGAAAAGGTTTGTAACTAAGAGATATTGAAGACAGACATGATCAAATGCAGAATCCAGAATAAAGGTGAAAGACAGAACAGTCGACCATGAATAGCAGAATAGAGAAGGAAAAGCTGCTCACATGAACATTTGTATTTCTGACTCAATATATTTGTGTAACTAATAAGTAACTATAATGAATGAAATGAGAAAAAATAATGTTTCTTTCCATTTTTCATTTTGCTTACCTTGTGGGATTGTATTCTTTTCACAGGCATGTACACTCAGACCCTGTTATAATTTAAGATCCTGCTAAACAAAAACAGAACAGAAAAACACTCATAAAATCTCCATGAACATGTTTTTAAAAGTAATCAGGAAATACTTATTTATGGGGTTTGTGTGAGCAATTACAAGAGTTGGTAATTAGTCAATTAAAAAGAAAAAAGCAAGATAACAGTGCCCCATAAGCAAGATAAATAACTAAATATGCAGTGAAACTGGCTAACATATGCTTAGTTTTCTAAGAGCTTAAGGTTGACAAAATAAGCATGCAGGAAGATAGAAAAGAAATCCTCAATTAAGGTACTGTCAAAATTAATCTGACCTCTGATGAAAATGGCTAAATGGACAAAGCTAGGACCATGGTTGCTCTTGTGTATCATGAAGGGCCAAGCACACTGCTAATGCTTAATAAAATAATGATGTAAAAAAAAAAAAAAAAAAAATAAATCAGCTGGCAGCATTAGGAGTTAGCACGGGCAAATTGCTGTAGTTAGTGTGTAAGTTTTAAATGTCTTAACTTGTTATTTTCATGTAATTTTTTCATATGCTATTCACTTTCTCTTGTCAGGTTACTGTTATGTCAATTTAAAAGGTTGAATTAACTCCACCCTTTGTGTGAGGGAAACTGAATGAATGACTGATATGGGAGAAGGGAATTAGAGGATGCGAAAGGTGTGGTATCACTTTTTTGACACCAGCAGGTTGTCTCAGCTGTGTCATTGATCCATACAGTCAGTGTGTACTAAAACTGAGGGGGAAAAGCCTTGAAAGTCCCCTTCAGTAGTGTGACAAGGGCAAATAATGTAATTAGGTGTAAACAGGAGGTTATTAGTGGGGTAACAGGTACACATCAAGACCATTTTTGATAGGTCATGGAAGTGAGGTGTGAAAGGTGTATAGAACAAACTGGGAATGCCTGGAGCCTAAGACTGTAGATGCCATGCATTAGAAGCTATAAATGATATTTTGGTTATTTCATATAGGGAATAAGTATTCAATTAAAAGGGGCATGGGTACAGGAGATCCAGAAATGGTATATGTAATCAAGGAAACCAGTACTGTTAAACAAATGCTTTGTCGTTGAGCTAGTGGCATATCATCCCCATGGAGAAGAATGAAGTACAGATTAGTGGTAATATAATGGAGTATAATATACAATAAATGGCTTACAAAAATATCCATTCCAAAATTCTCAGCGAAAGGAGCTGAAGATAAAAGAAAACATTAAGCAGATAAACTTGCCGTCTTTAAGAAGAAGCATCAACAACCTGGGAAAAGGCCACTAAGCAAACATTTAACAGGGAATATAAGGCTTATGCATGAAGTTACTGGTTTGTGAGCTTGATTTAAACAGTGAGGAACGGAAGAGGAAGGCTAATCAAAGACATGATAGAAGAAAGTTTGGATTTAATGAAGGATAGAGGGCAGAGATTCACAGAGGGAGGATCATGCTTAAAATTTTCAATAAAGAGTATTTTGAGAGAATAGCCATAAGTGCTGACAGAGAAGCCTATAAACATGATTTACCAGGATTTTAGCAAAGCTTTTGAAACGGTATAGCACAAAAGACTAATCTGTTGGGTGAATAAGTACGGCGTAGGGAGAGATACTTTCTTTGATTAAAAAAGAAAAGAAACATGATCTTGGGTATGGAAAGCATAGGAGTCTTGTGAATTGAAGCAGGTTGGTTTGGAGTGGTGTAAATAATGGAAAGCCTTAAGAATCATTATGTGCACCAATTTTGTTGAACTTATGCAGCATATCAGCAGTCTGGAGGAAAGAATAAGTAGTAAGGTGATGAAATTCCCTGATAGTACAAAACTGGGGAAATGTCAGAACAAAATAGGCAAGTGATAAAATACTGAATGATTTTGACAAGGAGGTGGAGCGTGAGCCAATAAGTAGCATATGCAGTTCTTTTTCAAGTAATATAATGAGGCTAGGGAATAAAAAAACAAGAATGTATCAGTACCTCAGTCACAGGGCACAAAAGTCTACACAGAAGTATTTTCTGCATACTTTTGAAGCACTTCTGAATAGAACTGTAAATCTTCTAGTAATGTGGTTATTAGTTGTTTTGCTTTTTTTATAAAAGCAAAGGAAATAAAATTCTGTGCACAGAATTGAAGTACCAATTTGAAGTTCATATTCCTGGACTGTTTATAAAAGCAGCAAAGTCTCATTTCACATGACATGGGCACTCTGAAAACTGCAGAGTGAAAAGTGAGGATTGGGAAAATAATTAAAGGTCTAGGTGATATTAATTATTCAAAAGATTAGGAAGACACTTGCATATGCCAAATCCAAAGCTCTTTAGATGAAGTCACAGAGAAGATTGGAATGCTGGAAGACTTTAAAATGGTTGTGAAAACAGGAATGCAAAAGGCACCCAATGCTCTTGTGAGTCATTCATCCAATCGGTTACTCTTCTGCAGTGATTTTGAATGGTCCCAGGAATGACTTGGGCCTCAGATTTACACTCAGCATGGAGGAGAAAAATTGGCACTTAGGTTCTTGGCAGGAGGGGGTTCAGTGAAGGAGCATGAGATTGCTTATTGGAGAATTTGATTGAATATTAGGTAATAATAATAAAAGGAAAAAGTTAAGCCACTTTCTTAATCCTATGTTCCTTTCTTCTCTGGAACAAATCTTTGGGAGTTTTTGCAAGATGGCACAGTTTAGAACACATTACATCTTGTCCATTTACTAAACTGATCCTGTCCAAGTCCATATGGAAATGTACTGGCAAGAGCATTCCGTGGCCCACCCTTGCTGATTTGAAATTACTCTCTTACAGGAAATACGTGTCAGCTTTTTTGTAGGGAAGAATGTTTGCGGGGAAGAATGACCATATTGTCATTCTTCAGTCTCCTCAGGAGACTGACAGGTATCCTTTGGGAAAACCAGCTGTGGCAGGTTAGGGTGTAAGTGCCCTTAGCTGTCCATTCATTGTTGTGTGGAATGGATATGCTCAAGGCTGTGAGCTGAAGCAGCAGAGCCTGGGGTGCCTGCTCAGTCCTGCTGAGTCCTTCACATGCTGGTGGCTTGGGCAGAGGGGCAAGGGAACTCAGCAAGGGTTCCTTGCTGCAAACTGCTGCAGCAGGATGAGGCAAGAATGGCTGCCACAGCCCTGAGCTCCTTTCTGTTTTTCATCTTGCACTGCAAAGGCTGGAGACGCTCAAGAGTAATTAAAATGCCTCCTTGAATCACTATCCAGTTTTTCTTGTGGTGTGTCACATGAGTGCTGCAAGGCTTCTTTCCTTCCTATCTAGGCAAGGGGCATGGAGCTGCAATACCTCAGGGTTCATTTCTCTTATTTCCCCAAGTTTCCCCTTTTTTGGGAAAACAGTGTGAAGATGGGCTGGGTCTCCCCCTAGATCTCACCCTAGTAGGGAAATGGGGTCAGACATGAAGCTCATCAGGAACTCCTGTGAGCAGTTCTGAGTCCTGTGGTTCTGACAAAGCTTGTGAGACTAATATGTAATGTGCAGGGAAGAAGGACTTCCTTAGAATGTGAAACATACAGAAATAAGTGTGTGGGTTTTGTTCAACATGATGCGAAAATGACTGGGTTTGATCACTTTGAAAATCTAGGAGTAAATGGAATTTACTGAGTATGCTTTTATGATAAAAACTTAATCATGCACAAGTTTAGACACTTTGAGATGAGTGTGTGTTGAGCTAATAAAAGTTGATGTCAACATTTTAGAATATGCTTGGAAACAAAAAAGAACTAGTGCTTGATCAAGCAGCAGTCACAAAAACAATCTTTCCTTCATGATAAAAAGAAAAACTCTGTGTGTGATTCTGCAAATATGTCAGATCATTTTGAACAGGCTAGTAAGTGCTAGTAAATTATAATTTTTTGTTGTTGTCAAATCACTTTACTTTTTAGCATTTGACTTCAAAAAATCCCCAACCTTTGTATGTGTTGTCTTTATGTACATCAGTCATAATTTTGCTGACAATTCTTGACATGCACTCTGCATTGCTCTGCTAACAAGAGAAAAGACCAGCCATTACATTTATGTTTCTTTGTTTTTCAACAAAGTCACATATCAGGAATAATGCTAGGGGTATGCTAATAAACAATACATAGTGCCAGTCATCAGGGAGTAAGAAATATTTTCTAACTAGTTCTAAAGGGAAACAACGTTTTAAAAAAAAGAAGAGTGATTGTTATTTATGCAATATTGTTGTTCTATATGTCAGCATCAAAAAGGATCTTGTAAAGAGCTTAGCATAATAAATCATTGATTGTGACTGTCGTTATTTAGAGGTCTTTACTAGATCTAGATGTAGCGCAGTAAGGTTAAATTTACCAACATATAATAGGAAATTCTTAGACTGAATCTGATTTTCTACCAATGTTACCAGTATTGTCACAAGAACGAAAAAAGTATTTTATTTAAAGAACAGCTGGCTTTGGCTTTACAAATTGTAGCAGTAACGCTAAGTCAAAGCAGATTTGGTTTCTGGGTGTCCACTGATTTTTGATTGTCTACATAAAGATTTATCTTGGTTAAATTTTGAAAAACTAAGGTTCATTTAAATGAAAAACAGCAAATAGGCTTATGATTGTTTCCACTGTGAGGAGACGCAGCACATTTTATTGTCATTGAGAAAATTAAAATAGCCTCTGTGTATGCAAAGCAATGGGAGATTTGTAAAGAGGAGCCCACAGGAGCACTTAATTTCAGAGTTGACTTTGAGTAGTCAGTAATTTTTCAGTTAACTTGGTAAGGCAAAACAACATATTTTTGAAAGTTCTTTATATTCCTGCCTGCAGGCCTGAAGTAGAAAGATACTTAATAGATGGGCACTTTATCTGCCTGGGACAGGGCATCTAAATTTAAATGCTGATAAAAAAAAAAAATCAAATCTTCATTACTGTTTGGAGTCAGGTAAAAAAAGCCAACATCTTTCAAAAAACATAATTGATAATACCAGCTGCATAAAACTCTTCACAAGTTAAATATATACAGGAGAGGCTGTATTTTTGATGCACTTTATCCAGTGAACCCTATTTCTTCTCCAACTAATATATGGGAAATCTGCAACTTAATATATCTGTGCCAGCTTCTTGTGACTTTACATTCTTTAAAAAATATGTGTTTTTCTGTGTTTTTTCTTCTTTTTGCTGATGTAGGCAAGGTGCCTGTGGCTGTACAGAAAGATGTGTATCTTTTGAGTTACTGCCTTCATGTGGCAGTTCAGGACTTACCTTGACTTCATTGCATCTTCAAAACAAGAATTGAGCTCTTCAGGACTGTTACCTTAGGACTTGAGTCCTTGATACCACAATTATGCAGTTGAATAATTTTATGAATCTGACTTGTCTCATTAGATGCCTGGATAACTGCAGATTTTAAGTCTTAAGAAGGAAAAACTAAACCTTACTTTGAATACATTCTTTCACTTTTAAAACAATGCTTTCCAATATCAACTCTCTGGCCAATTCAGATCAAGAAAAATAATGAGAGAAAATACAGTTACATTTTTAGACTGTTGAAATGTCTTGGACAAGTTATATACCTTGTAGAAAAGTGAAAGAGTAGATCTTTTTTGAAAGACATCAAGACAGAAATGAAAAACGTGTTCCATGCACCAAACTGAGCAGAGTAATGCATTTCCTGGTTTATAATGAAATTTGAACTGTATACCCCATGATTTTTAAGTAAGTCAAGCACAATCTAATGTGGCCAGAAGGCATGCTCTCTGGCTAGTTTCCAGTCAGGCTTCCCAGTTTTAGTACAGGCTTGCCAATAGATATTATTGAAGCAAATGCGCTGATACAGGATCTTTTTGTCCAGACTAGCTGGGAGGTTTTTCTCCTTGAGAAATGGTGGCCTGATGGACCATTTAAAATGTGTGGTGCAGAGGAGATTCTGTAGCCCCACTGAAAATGAGAGAAGCAAATTGCACATTTCTGTGTTCATTTCCTGGCTTCTCCCTTTTCTGTAGTGTATCTAATCCATTGGTGTAAAATGAAGGATCCACATTGATTTCAGTGTTATTTGGCTTACATCCCATGTATCCTCATTCCATTTTGACTTCCATGAGTGTGATACTGATGTTTTAGCGATACCAATGTGTCCATGGAGTTAGGAAGTTGACAACAATCTTTACCAAGTTTCAGAAAACTCAGATGAAAGGTACTACAGAACCTACAGAGTGTTATTTTTTTAATATTAATATTTAAGCCTTAATTAAAGCATTGCTGGAGAGCTTTAAATGACCACTGTGAACTTTGTATTTTGAGTTACAATGAAATTATTACAATTGTATGTTTCAGTAAATTTTATCTACCCTTGTTTCTTTAGAAGAAGACCTACCAGTGCATCAAATGTCAGATGGTTTTCTACAATGAGTGGGATATCCAAGTTCATGTTGCAAACCACATGATTGGTAAGTGAGCGCTAAAACTTCTCAAAGACAAATACCCATTTTTCTTATTCATTATCACTATTGTCTCTAAAATTAAACAGAGTTAAGGAGAAATTAATTGTGGATCCATCAATGATTAACCTAGGCATGATTGATTTTTTTATTCATATTATTAGACTTGATAAAGCATTAGCATATTTTATTTTCTGCAAGGGCTAGTTTAGACTTCTGCAGAGAATTATATATCCACTGCCAGTCAAAACACAGGTGATTAGCAAATTAAACTTCTAATCATTTTTGCATTATTGAAAACAAACTAACAAGAATGGTTAATGAACTGGATGTTAGCTTTCCATAGAGTTTTAGACAGGTTTTAATTTCAGAAGTTATTATGGTAATGACACTACTGTGTACTTCTCAAGCACCTCAGCACCAAGATCAAAACTGGTGAGTTTTTGTCATTAGGAAACATAAATAATTCAAATGGCCATAAAATAGTATTGTTTGTTATGTTTGAGCAGTCTGGAAAAAAATCCTGAGTGCATCTGTATAAAATTAAATCCTATAAATTATTTGAAAAAGTAAGGAATTGTAGTATACAGTAATAGAATGCACTCTTTAAGGTACAAGCATTTAAGAAAACGTCTTTTAGGATTCCTGAATCCTGATGTTTACAAAGCTGTTACAGTTGTAAATTGGAATAAAACAAAAGCTGCTTTTTCTTTGATATTCATATTTTCTTATTATTTGCTGATTCCCCTAGGTTTACCCATAATGTTTTTAATTTGGTAACTACTCAGTAATAGCACTAAGAGTTCTATCAGCCAATTAAATTTATCAAGCACATCATTTGCTCACTAATAAGATAACATTTCTGGGATTGTCTCCTGGTTTTTTTTTAGTTTCTTTTTTCCAAATTTTGCTTTTCAAAACAGAGATGGATACCACTCAGTTTTTACTCCTGCTTCTCTTATGCTGACTTTCTTGTTAAAATAGCAGAAAATCTTGCAAAGCACAGATGAAAAAATATGGTATAGAAGCTAGTAATTATATATCCAACAGAAGAGTATTTGCTTGATTTTTCCACTTTCCAGTTTGGTGGTAATTATTTTTTTTTTTCATTCAAGGTAACATGCAGATTTCTTCCATGAACACTTAGCAATTTGGCTGCACTGTAAAAGAAAGTTATCTGCCAAAACTTAATGGCCCATTTCTGTGGGTACTTTATTTAAGTTGTTACATATTTAGAGCATAAACATTTTATATTTTTCATACAAATAAATCAATGGGAATGTCAAACTGGTTTTGTAAAGGAGACAAGCATTTTACCTGTTCAGTTAAGCCTTAGTCTTGATATCTTGTGGTTTTGGGTAGGAGATCATTTGAACTGCTTCAGAGTATTCAATCTGTGTCAGTAATGTAATTTTAAAGTAGAGTACTACTAGCAACAGAACTCACCATTTCTGTTGTTTTATTTGAGTCCAGTGTTTGAAATGTTCTTAATTGTAGCATATAGTGATGCTGAAATTTGATGGGGAATATGGACACTGTTTATAAGGGATGATGCTGGAATTGATGATGTTTGCTCCCTACCCACTTCCCAGGTGCCCCACATTTTTAGAATAGGACCTCACTTATTTTGTTAAATACTCAGGTTTATTTTTCCTTCTATTTTCTGGATGAGTTTTATGAAAGAGTCAGAATAGGAGGAGCAAAATGGGGAGAGAGTCAGTAAAGCAGGACAAATCCATTTAGCTTGCTTCACCCTGCAGATCTGAAAAGACATATTTTCTTAAACGGAGCTATTAACTGCCTATGTTTAATTTCTTAAAGCTGGATGAGGTTGAATGAGAAAGAGAATCTTTTAAAAAAATATTTAATTGTTTTGTCTGTGTTCTATCTAATCATGCATGATATTACTTCATGACATAACCATAGTGACACAGATTTAAACGTGCTTAATATAAAATCTTCCCAGTGAAATAAAGGAGCTTGCAAAACATGCAGGGAGATTTGCCGGTCATGCATGTGGTAATCTGTGTTCAGTGGAAGATTCTTATCTGCACTGCCAGACTTAACAGTGCAGCTCCTAATGATGTAGCCTCGATTAAACAAATGTGAGGGGATTTTTGTGTTGGAGTGGAGTGAAAGGAATATCAGCGTTCTGGAGAGTTTTGAATGTGACCTCGGAATCGAAACACAAGGAAAAATAATTTCTGATCTCCAATTCTGTTAGTCTTCTCACTCTTAATTGGATTTTTTTCCTTGGCTATCTTTCTAATTTCACTCTCCCCCCTCCCCTATATTTTATTTCATTGTTCACAGGCCCTTTTCCAAGACCATGTTCTTTCTAGAGAGAAAGGTTCAAGGGGTCACATCAAGCTGTTTTTAACCAGCCTTAGTTTATGTACATCTGTAGGTATTCTTATTGTATTTATACATAATACGGAAAACATGCACACAAACACATTTGTGTGAATATATATATAATATATACCTGTAGTTACTTGCATACATATCAATATGTAGATTGAGAAATATATTAGATTAAGCACTGGAGTCAATATTGGCTTGTTGACACAGCACATTAAGCAAACAACAAAAAAAAAGGTTTCCTAAAGACATTGGTCCTTCCCTTTTTTATATATATCTGATAGAACGTGTCTCATTGCCCTGATTTCCTAGGTGCTTGTCAGAACAGGATGTAGTGTCTTTGATTCTCTGAGAAAAGGAAAGTAAAGAAGCTTCAGGAAGACACATAGAAAGAAAGGAGTTTAAATGCTAGAGAGGGGGAATGTAATATGGCAAGGCAGGAGTTAAAAGTCAAATGATGTGGTAATCCCTAGATCAGACGTAGGGGCAATAAATGCCTTTACAGACACCATTGCACAGTGTCAGGAACTGTTATTTCCTCTCATAGTAAAATGTTCCCATTATCTGTGTTGTGGTTATTGATGGATGTCCTGTCCTCTTACCTGAAGAACTCCGTAATCATAATTCAGAGAAAAGAGAAAAGGGAAGGCAGCTGGGACATGGGACGAATGTGAAAGGGGAAAGTCATCTGCCAAACTCCACTCAGAAATGGGTGAGAACCACTGATAGAGATAATGCTCAGCCAGCTGAGGCAAACAGTTGCTGCTCAACATCATGATGCAGTTTGAATGCCTGGAAAAGTTGATGGTGTCCCATCTAATCACTGTGCCCCTTGAACATGATCCCGGGATGTAAACTGAGTTCATGTTGCTAACATCCACAGAGAGAAGTTGCATTATGGAAGGTCACTGAGGCAAAGCTATACTTATAAAACCCCAGTGTGAAACTCAGACTTTTAAATAAGGCAACTGGAATTACTTTGTTGGCTAAAATAGCTCCACTGAGGGTAGGTATTTTTAGGTTGTATGTATGTGTGTGTTTTTGTCTAATCAAATATAATCTCAACTAGACATTTAGCAGGGGAAGAAGGATTAGAGGCTATTTGAAAAGCCTCTTACTCTTCTTTGTTAGGAGAGCATATAGCATTTTTACAGATTTTATTATACATTTCAATCAATTCAACAAGAGGGATTATGCCACCTAATGGAAAATAAAATCTGCCGATGACCCAGTGAAGTGTAACCTTAAGTATCTTTGACAACAATGCAATTTACATTATACAAGTTATGTAATAAAGAGATGCCATAGGGGCAGCTTTCCCTTAGTAAGTACACATTTACTACTTCTAGAACTTTCCATTTTATAACTGTTCTATAGCCTTTCATCGAGTCTTCCCAACATCTTCATGATGGGATGGGGCAGTAAGCCTTTTCCATTGAATGGATGAGGACAAAGAGGCACAGAAGTGAAATCCCTTGCTTGCATTAAGTGAGCTAAAGTTCAAGAGTTCTGACTGCCAGATCTGTCCACACATTTCCAGACACTGGGCTTCATCAAGCAGAGCCCATGTTAGCTTAAACTACACACTGTTAGGCTAGGCTAGGGGGTACTAGCAGAGGGAAAGCAAGGCATAGCGTGGGGATTTTTAAATACACTCTGTGTTTTGGCATTACTTTGGACCTAGATATAGGCATGTACTTTTGTTTGGAAAACTGTAAGGGTGATTGCCAAATGAAGACCTGTCTGTTGGTGGGTGTATTGAAATTTGTGGGTGAAACAAGTTCCAGCTTTTGGGTGGGGAAGGAGGAAACATAAATCCAGGTTTCATATGGGTTTAGAAAGCGTTGGTATAAATGGTATTTCTTCAGTTGTCTCCTTTCTTCTATCTTTTTTATCTGGGTGGAATACATAGCACTTCTAGCAGCTTTCTTTGAGAAAATTCCATTTCTGGAAACATGGTGACTGTGGAAAAGAAGCTTTCTGGCATTCTTTTGTTTTCATCATATAGCTTACAGTTGGCATTTGACCTGAGATAGTAGGAAAATAATCGGCTGTTGTTTGTGTTCTGTTTGATGCATTCCGCTGCTCCTCCAATTATTTTCACTGTTATTTTAAGCAGACATGCTAAACATTGTTTCATCTTCAACTGATTCCTTTACATCTGTAGTATCTGATGCAGTTCATTGTAAATAGACTAAACAGTTGCTGTAGCAGTTGCCTAGCATTTTGCACACATGCATATATGGCATGGCTCAGAATTGGGGGAGTTCAGGAAAGGAATTACTCCATATAAAATTATGGGGCTCAACAGCAGTAGTGTAAATTTGTAAGTGCTCTGAGTAAAGTGCTGTTAGGCATGAGATAATGTAAAGAGATGACATTGCCAAGAACTATTTATGAAGAGCTTAATTTTTTTCACTCTGATAATTCTTGACCAATAATTACCAGCTTCTAATTATCTATTTTAGTTAGAAAGAAATTTCTATCACTATGGAGGTTGGCATTGCAACTAGCGCATAAATCCCCAAAGAGGCAAATGTGTTCCAAACAGCCACAAACAACTGTCTCATGAAACATAGTGAGCAAATTGCAAGCCGCTGGCTGTGCACAACAGAGCAGCACATTTACCATTGAGGACTGATCAGGCTGACAAAGAGAATGATAAAAGGGGGAAACAGCCACAATCTTTGCAGTTTGCTGCTACTTTTGTTGATGGAGAAAGCAAGCCCCAGTGTCATAGCAAGAACCACTGCCCCTCTGAAGAGTTGGGGAGCAAAGGGGAAGGATTTGGTACCTTCTTGACACCCTACTTTTGAGATATGTCATTTCTGATAAGTAAACAGACTTTTGTTTCTTTAACCTTTTCAGTATCGTGTATAAAACCCATTTTGCGAAGTCTGTTGTGGAGAGTTTGTCTCTGAGTGAAGGATGTTATGTGGCATTGAGCAGGGTAGCAGGTGGGAGCAGGATGAGGAAGTGAAGAAAATGGAAAAAAAGGTACTGAGCACTAAAGTTAGAAAGCAAATGGGAAAACAGGATGAAGCAATCCTGCAGTTGACAAGAGGAATTCTAGTTTACACCGGTAAATAAATACTTCAACAAATCTCAAGTAACCGAATTTATGCTAAAACAATTGGAGTTTAAAAAGCAGGGTATCTAGAAAATGCTATCTAACATTCTAACTTATCTGCAAAGAAATTTTACAGCTGTGTTGTAAAATAACAAGTAGTATGTAACCATTAGAGGATGTAAAGACACACTATAGTGCAACTCATGATTTTTGATTTTTTCTGCGACAGTTATATAATATGTATATATGCTTGTGTGTTGTGTGGACGTGCATGTTTGCATTATGCATGCATTAACTGCATGCATAATAAACCTATAGAAATAAATAATCTTATTTGCCTCACATTTGTGCAGTGTACATTATGGTACTTGTGGACAACATCATTGATGTCAAGACAAAGGAAAAACCTCAATCGGCTTTCTGGAAATCAGCCCAAGAAAATTCTTGTATGGTTGTAATAGCATGTGGCATTCACACATTCTGTTATTTGTCTAATGCCTAAGGTCATTAAAACCCCATGATTTTCCTTTCACTTATGCAGAAAGCTGTGCTGAGCAACTAGTACTTGTTGCACCGTGTTGACCTCAAGTAATACATTTTCAGAAGGTCAGTTTGATCACATTACAGTAAATCTGATATTGTAAAGTCCCTCTTAGCTGAGATTTGGAGAAAAAGGATCCAAAGCTATAGATCTACACACTAGAGAAGGAAGGAGGTGAAGGCTTCCTTTTGTTGGGCTTTTTTCACTGGTTTTTGAGTAGCAAAAGATAGAAATTGTCAATTTATAGTGAAGAGAGTGATCATACTCTCTTAGCATCAGGAAATCATTTGAATGCCGGGGAATCTCCTATTTAGAGGCAGAGCTGAAAAGAAGTTGCGTAAAAGTTAGAGGAAACTTGGTCACCTTGTCTGCAAAATGAGGAGATATAATTGAAATATCCAGGAAAATCACCATTTGGAGTTAAATCCAAGAAAACGTAGGTTTATTTCATGAGAAGCTGGGTTACAAAATAGGCAAAATCTGGGCTGTTTAATACTAACAGGAAGCTACTCTCCTGTGGGCAATGCTGGCTTATTTGAAAAGCCCATAAAGGGTTTCAGCATGGACCATACAAAAGGGATACTTTCTCTTTAATAGCCATCTGTACAGGAGAGATGAGAAGTGGGCCAGGTCATCTCTCCTCAGCTGTCATGATATTAACGTAGGTAATGGAGCAAGCTCTGTGTTCTGCTGGGTGTTGTTTTTCATAGATGTTCATCGATTTACACAGATAATTCTATTTATTTCTTAGAGTTGGTCCAAGCAAACCAGGCAGAATAACAAACACCAAAGCATTTCAAATGACTTTATCTTTGTTGTTTTGTAATGTAACTTTTGTCTAAAAAATGGTGTCACACCTACTGTGCAGATGGCTGCATGATTTGTAAACCAGCCAAAACATTTAAACAAATGTGTGATCTGGGGATAGATTAAATAAAGGATAAAATGGAGTGTGGACCACAAATTCTAATAATCAGATGATTTTAAGTTGTGTGTGGTGTGGAGCGACGGTAGCGGCGATAGCAGGGAACGCTTGCCAATGACAGCAAGGTGCCTTACAGATCTCAGGATGGAGCCTGTGGCCTAGTAGGCCTCAGTTTGAGAGCTGCACATTTGCTGTACAGCTGGCAGCTCTGTATGGGGACATCAGATAAAACTTATGTAAAATGAAGTGTTATTGCTTAGTATGAAATTGCATGGGGAGGGAATTTGCAGACAGTAACTGAAAACAGAATTCATGGTACCAATGAAGCAGACTGTAAATATGAAGAGGCTTTAATTATCTGCGCAATTTAACGAAAAATTCAGGATGTATTCCGAAGTGGCAAAGGCAGCTGTATGTATGTTCCAGCAGCACCATTCATTGGGCTGCAGGTTCTCTGTGTCACCTACTGGGGCTACGAGTGCCCCATTTCTGCCACCCCCTGTCCCCAGGTGCTGCCTTATCCCACTGAGCTGATCTACTTGGAGCTGGCACTTCCTTTCAGGAGATTGAAGCAGAAACAGCTCCTTGCTTTTTTTAATCAGCTTTCAGGAAAGGCTCTCTAGGTTTCTAAAAATCATAGATGGTTCAGCCAGGACACAGTCAGCAGACAACCATGAATCCCTCTTTTTTTTTTTTTTTTTTTTTTTTTTTTTTTTTTTTTTTTTTTTTTTTTTTGCGGGGGTGAGAGTGCAGGGGGGCTTTGAAACTTGGACTCAAAAATTTTAAGAAAATAGAATGCAGTTGTCATATTGTTAAATAATATTAGTAGTAATAGTAACAGTAGGCATCTGAAAAATGTCCGCAATTCAGGCTGGAGTTCGTCCTGTAAGGAAGTGAAGCAAAGCTTTAGATTTTCCTGCAAAAGTGCCTGTGGCATGAATAGCACTGGATAAACAGGACGCTGTGGAAAAGCAGTGCCAGGCAGTATGAAAGTTGTCCCCTACCCTCCACCCGTTGTAATATTCTCCTCTGAGCCATGGCAGTGATACACTGTGCGTGTCAATACTTAGGCACCACAGGCTGAATTAAAGGCAGGGTGTCAGCCTTTCCTTTTGTTCTTTGCTGACCATTTGCACTGCAGGCTTTCTCAGGAGCCGTGGCACATTCCTTCGGCTGTCAGCACTGAGGGCAGCCTCACCATCGCCTTTCCAAACCACCCCTGTTCTGAGCAGGAAAGCCTCCGATTCTTTAGGGGTGCTCATCCCGAGGCGTCTCCCCGCAATGTAAACGTGAGAAGCGCAACAAAAGAAGCCAATATGGAGAGTGGGTGTCGAGCTTGAGCTGCTCATATTGTTGCATTTGGTGAGCTGACGGGGTTTCGTAGGTCACCTTTAGAATTATGCCTATGACAGCAGTAGCTACCTGCCAAGATTGCAAGGTATCTCACAGCTCTCAGGATGGAGCCTGTGGCCTGGTAGGCCGCCGTTGGAGGGGCACACATTTGCTGTACAGCTGGCAGCACTGTATGGGGCAGCAGTGTGGGCTGTTAGGGAGCTGGAAAGGAGACAAGCATGAAATTTCCTCTAACCCCAACTCTGTTTTTCAGTACTGTTGGCTGCTTCTCAGTTCCTTGACAAAAAAACCAATCAGGCACCCTTTAATCCGCCTGTGATTACCAGTGGTATAAAAAGAGAAGCATAATGAGGAAAAATGCCTCGTTTTGTTGCCTTCAAAAGCCAACAAATTGGAGTTAACTTGACAGGAAGTGGCTTAATAATTAGATTATTTATTTATTCCTGACACATATCCCCCTGTTACTAGTCTCAGGAGATCCTGTAGATGGTACGATTTTCAAGCTGCCATTACTTCGCTGTCTTCTGTGAACAAAGAAGCTACTGTCTATCAGTCAATTAAATGCACTCTTTAAGCAGAGGCTGAGAAGTCCTCAATGGATAGAGCCCTGGGACATTGTGGCTGATGATTCCTTTCTCTGTACTGTACATCACACTCTCAACTACGGTCCCCACAGAGATGGAATAAAGTCATGCATTAAAATATCACTTGTTGATTTGTTTGCTAATGAAGAGCCATTGAAATGTTTGTGTGTTTCTGTGGCAAAATTGTTGATAAAAGGACTACTTGCTTGCATATCTTACTTCATCTTCAGGAAGCGCTTATTTAAGACTTACTAAAATTAAAGTCAACAAATTAAGGGAAAAACAGAGAGATGGATAATATTGGTTTACTTGCAATTCACATCAATGTAAATAACACTGAGGACAGCAAGAAGAGAGAAAGGGGAATAATAGTGCTTCAACCATGTCTGTTACAATTTTCTTCGTTAGTAAGAATAAGAATTCCTGATCTTTTTTTCCTAGTACAGTAGTGAGTACCCATTTAAAATAATAAAAATGCTAAAGCATCCATTTTAAAATTAACCTGGACATGTAAGAAAATGGGGGGGCTTAGGGGGGAAGAGTTTGTTTCTTTTAAGGAAAAGGATGAGATTTTTTTTTCCTCTTCTTTACATTTCTTTAGATACACCAAGCTAGCAAAAAGCTACCATTACTTAGAGATTATCTGTGTGCAGCAAGTTAGCCTCTTAGCTGAGAAAAGTACAATCATGCCAAGATAGTTACTAATGCTGGTTAAAAGTGCATGCTTAATGCAAAATCACCAAAGTTATTTGAAGCTGGGACTTAATACTCTCTGTCACCCTCCCCACTCACTCTCATCCACCCCCCAGGCTTCTTAAAGTGATTTCATAATCTCTGCCTTTCCACCACTCTTCTTCTACCCACCAAGAGCCCAGGTCAACAAAGCAGATGGGTGTGGACCACATTTTGTTCTGGACTGAAGAGAGGGAATGTTTTTTTGGTTTGGTGGGTTTTTTGGGGTTTTTTGGGTTTGTTTTTGTTTTTGTTTTGGTTTTTTTTTTTACAGAAGGTGATAAATATGTATATGTCTTCACACTGAAAATCATTAATTGGCAACCTCCATCTAAAATTGATGCAGGTCTTGTGCTGTTCATCTTAAAGAGCTCTGAAGAAGTACAGATAATGCTGTAGCAGTTCTCCAGTGAGCTAGCTCCATTCTGAATTTAGCATCTGTATGACCATTTGCACCTATATATAGAGCCTGTAAGTGCTATTATACACATACACATATATGTGTATGTATATTATATATAAAGAGTCACTGCTTCTAGGATTATTATTTTCAATGATTTTAACAACAAGCTATAGGGAATTAATTCAAACCAGCCTCAAATTGGAGTGTTTCTTACTCCTATCCTGTTATTCCAACTCATTTTATTAGAAAAAGCTTAGATACTCAGAGGTGTTCTATAATAGAAAATGAATTTGAAACCCATTCATTAATTGGTGATTAATACATTTCAGGATTAGTTTAAGCAAGGCCCTACCTCCTGCCCAGTCAAGTATGGTCTGGTTAATATCCAATTATCTGCACCTTCGTACTTATTATGTCTTAATATTTCGGATATGATAACCAGAAACTTGAGAGTAATGCTAATGAGGAGCATAGAACAGGAATTAACCAGTGACACTCTCAATGATCCTTACTGAGGAAAGGAACTCCTTCAGTCTCCTCAGCGCAGTGGCCGAGCTACCACCTCACTTTCCATAAGCACTGCATTCAGTTCAGCCATTATGGGAGCTTGGAATTATATTTGTGTTAAAATCCTTCTTTTTGCATGCCTCATAGACCATCTATGGTCAAAAGATACTCTGCACATCTTTTTTCACTTGTAGATTTACTTTCTTTAAGTGGAGCCAGTAGAAAATCAGCAATAAAGTAAAACGGTGATACCTACTTTAAAGAAAAGCTGTTTTACAATTGAATACACCTCTTATATACATGAGTGTATGCATGTGTATATTTAAGCTGAACTAGCTGTCATGCCCTTCAGCTTGTAAGACCAGTGCTTCAGCAACTATCAAACTAGATATACACGTTTGTGAAATACAAAAAATTAAAAACCCCAAATTCATAAATGTGAAACATAATTATTGCCAAATTAAAATTTTTCATGCACAAAATCGTCAGGCCCTTAGCATTAAATCTCAGGATTCTAGACTGTGCAGAGATTACTATTTACACTTCTAGTGAAATATACAAATAAAATCATTACATCAATGTATGAGTGGGGCAGAAATGAGTAATTCTGCCATGTGGCCTGAAACTAACATAGTTATAGAGGTAATTTCAACGTATAGAAAGAAAGGAAGAAGAAACGTTCCTTTGTGTAAATTTTCTTTTTTCTTAACTAAGCTGCTGTTTGAATACATTGTGCAACTCGGCATTATAAGATGCCCCAGAGGAAATGAAGCAGTGGTCAGAATGAAGGAGACCTGCTCAAAGGTGCAAAGCTACATAACACATTATTTTTATTACATGAATATAATCTGATAGTTATGGTATTTATCCAAGAGATTTTACAGAATATGCAATTCACGGTGTGTTGGACAAAGCTTAGTTCAAAACACTGCTTCATTCACTGTGTTTATGATGAAAGGTACCAGCCTCCTGTTTAGATTAGACTGAATGATAAAAGGAATAGTATATTTGTGTAATCAAAAGTAATCATAAAGCATATGTGCAGTGGCCAGAGTTAAGGATATGCCTGTAACATCCTGTTTTGTCTTTTTTTTGTTCCAGTGCCTAGCCACACAAGTCAAATTTTCTATCACACAGCACTTTATTAGAGTGTTGAAGTTCAGGACCTCAGCAGTATATTCTTAATATCTAGCTGTTTGGCTAGGCACCCTTCTTCCCAACCCTCTCACAGGCAACCTTCACAATGAACCCACTGTGCTTCTGGCTTCATTGCTTTTCATTGCACACCTATGCGAGTGCCAAGACATTGGATAGCAGTGCAAAAAAATCCTTCAGCCCCCCCAAGTCCCCCAGATGAGACTCTTGCAGAGCACTGTGCAATTTATTGAACAGCTTGGGAGATGTTGATGTTTACTACCTCGTTCAGTTAGACATTCAGAGGCAATGCAGCCCTCCGTTTCCTTCAAAGTTTGGTTAAAAAGCTTAACCCAAATATCACTTAGTGCAAAGTGTGATTTGCAAACTGTCATAACATGATCAAATCAAAACCAATTTTCACCAGAGCAGTTAAATACTCATCTCTTCAGATGAGTGACATTTCCCTGCCAAATTTGAACTTTTAACCCACACTGCTCCTTCTGTGCTGTTACGCTTCAAGTCAGATTTTACAGGGATGGTATTCTTAAAATATTTTGATAAAAATATAGCTAATCTTAAAAAAAAAAAAAACTAAAATGAAAGCAATAGAAAAATAAAAAGAAATGAGTGAAAAATGAAATAAATAGGCTTGGGCAGAGAGCTAGTCTACAAAACTTATTTTTAGGGATACTTCTTAATAATGGAAAAGTTCTCTACTTTTACCTGCTTCTGCATTTGCACTAGTGATGGAGTATGCCTAGCAGTACAGACCGGAATTGTACCACCAGGAAAAATCCTTCATGGTGGTGCATGGGAATAAATTAGGTGACAGAAAATAGGACTCTAATTTCTATGATATGTCACCTAGGTTACCGTATTTTACATCAACTGCCGCTTTTGTGCTGCATGTGCATCTCTTTCAACCCTTGTGATGGGTCCTCCAGGCCAGTCTTTTTGTGGGCTGGTAATTTTCTTTGTCTCCTTCAAGCTAAAGCTTCAGTAGGAGAAGGTTTCTTCTCTGACAAGAGAAACACTCTGAACACACTTCAGCTGCTGCCCTTTTTTTCTTAAATGTAGCCTTCATTCATCTCCTTAAAAAGCAGATTTGGAAGGCTCTTTGACTCTAAATTCTCTTACACCATTATGTCCCACAAATGTAGTTAACTTTTCATAGCATTACATGGTCTTTCTCTCTCCTTTTGCTTTATGGCATTCTCCTTTCTTGTTTGGAGGGGAATTCCTCTTTTTTCCAAGTACTGTTTTCACATCTTTGCTTGACAGGCTATGAAGAGAATTTTCATTTCAATGTGTCAAAATGGGAGTCAGAATGGGTTCAAGTCTGTGGTGGTTCCACCATTCCCAGTGACTTCTTTGCTAGCCTAGAACAAGTCACTGAAATGTGAAATGGAGACAGTACTTAGCCACAGAGGCTTTTTTCAAGACGAATTAGTTAATGCACATTCAGAAGGGAAAGTACTGTAATGCTGTAAATAGCAAGCTATTAAATAATTTGTGGTTTTTTATTATCTCTTGGCTAATGGGGAATTCTGCTGCTTACCTTAGAGCTCCCAAATTTGGTTCATATTTCCTATCCATTTCAGAGTGCAATCTAAAGAAAAATTGTTCCTCCTCTTTTACTGTATCATCACTCCTCACAGATGCTGTCCAGCTGATATTCCTGACATCACCTGCTCCACACAGCAGAAATTGTCCTTAATTTCTTCTCCAGTCAGAACCAGTTAACAGGAAGAGAGTTAAAAGAAATTGTGATGGCTTCCATGAGTCAGTAACATTGTCTTACTCCTATTTAGAATTTTTCCTTTGTCACTGCAATTCTGAAAGTTACTTCAAAGTTCATCTACTCTGCAGGTCCTGTTCCCAGCACAAATCTCTGTCTCAATTCCTGTATATTCTCCTATAATTTAAATTTTATTCTTTTATCCCCTACCTAAACCAGTTGAATTTCTTTGTCTTTCTTGGCTGATATTAATTTGCAACCAGTTATAGCTGTGATTTTGTAAAAGGTTTGAGGGTTCACACTGTAAAATATATTGTCAGTCTTTATTGTCAATCTCTTATTGTGGTGTTCAGCTACGTCTTCTAAAAATGACACACTTGTGCACCTTCAGGAGAGTTTTAATTTTTCAGTATTCTCTGCTGAAATTACTTTTTTTTTAAAGCTATAGCTGGCACCACAGATCCTGTAGCTTTAAATAGTGTGCCTTAATATTGCCCCCTTCGTATGCTGTATTATAATGAAGCAACATCACTAAATTGCAGTGAAGGGTGATTGTTGCATGGGGATGACTACTACACCTTGGGGTCTATTTGCACCAGATTATTTCTTTATTGTTGTTATTACAACCCATCTTCTTT
This sequence comes from Zosterops lateralis, assembly GCF_965231275.1. Classification (NCBI taxonomy): domain Eukaryota; kingdom Metazoa; phylum Chordata; class Aves; order Passeriformes; family Zosteropidae; genus Zosterops; species Zosterops lateralis. Next base: position 106,462,983 of record NC_139762.1, on the reverse strand, counting down.
ACTCTCTTGATACCAAACTTGCTGTTGGACATCCATGTAGCACAGGGGATCTTTCAAAACATTTTGGACATCAATTTGTCTCTTAGGTACACACCAATGACTGTTCAATTCCAGGCTCTGGTATCCTGTGTGGCTTTGCAATACTTTAAGTGATGCCATCGGTCTGTTCACATGACTTGCAGTGTTCTTCATGATTTGCTCTTAAAAAAAATTAGTTTGTTGCTGATGGAAGTGACAGACATTTCTTGCTAACCATTTTCAACAGGAGCAATACTAGATTTATAACAAGTGGAACATGCTTTTTACCTTCCTGCTATTCCCCATACATTTTACAATACAGAAGAGTGTAAGAATTATTTTGCTCGAGCTGTTTCCTTTCCTTTTGGCACTGTGTTCACATTCAAAGAAAGAATTATAGCAGTGGTGTCAGTTTATCATCCAGTGCCATGACCACGAGGAACCTTCTGCAAAATTCATTCCACCCAAGTAAGAAAAAATTATTATTATTTTGAAGTCGCAAATATTTTAATAAAGAGACTTTCTTTTCAAAAATCTTTCCAACTTACAGTGACCATGTCTTAACAGTGGTTTCAGCAAGGTGTGAGTGCAGATTTCTGCCTTAGTTGTATGAGAAAGAGCCTTCATCCATGCAGGCAAATTTAACTGATTAGTCAGGATAATAGTGTAGGATAATAATTTATTTTGTATGTGTGGAGGTGAAGAAATTGTCCTGTGTTCTACAGCCACGGGGCAGCTCCGGAGACCAGCACTGACACTCTTACTGGAGGTACAAAGAACCATTGTCCACTCCCACATGCCCTCACTGCCTGATCACTTTTGATACATTGCACAGCAAGGTTCCTGTCCCTCCACCACCACCACTGCAGCCTGGGGATTCAACATCCCCTACTGGTGCTCTGCCAAGGGATGGACACAGAATCTAGAGCTCTTTGCGTGGCTTGTGCAGTATCAGGGCTCCCAGGTGTGCTGGCCTGTGGCTCTATTGTCTGCATTCTTTGGTGCTGTCCTTGCCGGGACTTGTGACCAAAAGAAAGCGTCCCAAACCATGAGTTTCACAAGGTCCACAAGCTCCCTTCTGTACCTGTATCTGTGCCTGTCACACTCAGGAAAAGTTTTGAATGGGCTTGCATGGCACCACAGTACATTTGGAATTGTAGTGAAAAGGTGTGATCCTGAAAACATGCAATTATGTGTGTGATTTTATTCACATGAATAAATGTCACAAACTTCCTTTTATACAGAAATAAGGCTGTATATGTTCTCAAAGTGTTTGTAAGATTGGAGCCTAAATTGCCATTCCGGGTGGTATTTTAAAAACATGTTCTAAATGTGGAAAAAAATATGTGTCTTCTGTAATGAAGTCATCATCCCATTAAAACATCTTTTTTCCCTCAGTGATACCAAACACGAATTTTGAGCTGTAATTTGGACTTTTTCCATCCTTATGAAGATAACCCATTTTTTTTTTCATCGCAAAGCAGCTTTTTGTTTTTTCAGTTTCTTCCTTAGCTTAATATTGTAACTGGGTAGCATTCCCATTTAAATCAGGAGTAAGATCTGACACTACATCTTGTATTGTATTCTCAATTCTTTTAAAACTGACGCCAGTTCCACACTATTTGGTCGTACAAACTTCCGATTATGGGCCAGAGAGCATTGATTTTTAACTGTCATTTCTAGCACACACACTGTAGAACTGAAATTTAAACCTTAATCCACTCTATAATACAATTAATTTTTAATGTGCAGTAATACTAATTGAAATAGCCTGAATTTAGTAAGTCACCACAAGACATTTTCAAAAGCAGGAGTCTCCACTGAGAGCTGGAAGGACAGATAATCATTGTTACAGTGTTTACAGAATAAATGCCCACTCTGCAGGCAATTCCATGCCAAGAGATTTTTTTTCCTTGTTAGCTTATATTAATACATCTCATTGTGGATTTAAATATTTTTTTCTGTGATTTCTACTGAAATACATCTGTTGTTGTGAACCAAGTTTTTCGGCTTCTGTTTTAAAACCAAGTTAAAACCAAGTTTTAACGAAAATGTATATTTTTATAGAGCATTTTCAGTCTTATGTCTCTTTTTTAAAAACAATTGTCACTGTGTTTTGTAATTATCAAATGCATTGTGATGCTCAGAGAAACTAATTCAATTTTCTACCTATAAAATGGTTATCCATGCAGTTTCTATGATAAACCAAAGCTGCATGTTCTCTACCTGTCTATTTTTTCCCTTAGGTTTGCCTTTCATATAAGCAATATATTTTGTGCCATCACAATTTCACTGCATCACTTTTAATTTTCAGATGTGATCTTTTTAGATGTTTTAGTGGAGAGGATGGAGAGGGGATTTAACTGCAGAGGAACAGATCTTACGCAATTAACCAAGGAGGGATTTAATCATTTGTATAATAGCAAGATGCCATTTATCTGATAAGAAGGAGAATGCTTCAGTTCTTCTGATGAATGGGCTTGTACAATGTTCAAAGTGAGCACCAATGTTAAGTGAAAAAAAATGTCATGTGCTTTATATCATCCTTTCATGGCTTTCACATTACAGTATTTAATAAGCCAATAGTGCTGTTAAATATTTAGCAAATGTTCCCTCAAAACCTTGCCATACATTTAAATGGGATTTTACAGCACATAAGTAAAAATTATGCTTTAGTTCTTGAAATGGTTGTAACATGGCATATTTCCTAAAGAAAGGGCAGAACAACACGGCATAAATAAATTCAGCAGATTTCACACCAACAGAACATCAGAATTGAGTCCCTTTTTTTGGATTAAGAGTTCAAACTGACTCCCATTTTGTCAGAAGAAAGCTACACTAAGTTTATTTGCATGGTATTAAAACAGTGTTATAACATTTAGTAAAAACCCTGTGACTCACAGGGTGGTGTTTTAAAGGCAGCCTTACCAGTACATAGTTTTAAACAATTAATATTTTCTGAGTTGTGGATGAGAGAAAAGCAGAGATGAAGTTGTTGCCCTCTTCTGAGGGTAACAGTTCATCACTAGGTAGCACTTTTAGGTTCTGTAGTACACAAAATAGAGATTTAATAACATAGCTGCTACATGATGGTTTTAATCAAACAATAATAAATCATTAGAAACCCTGTCTTCTTTGACAAATGTCTGCAAGTTTCAGATCCTTGTTGTATGCTAATAATTCTCAGTAAGTACTTTTATAATAATTTAACGTCTTGCACTTATAGAACAGCCAAGCCTGTATATACTGTTTAAGACAGCACATCTCTTATTATCTTTGAAAGGTATGTGTGTTCCACATGTGTTGCAATGGGTATTCATCTGTTTCTTGGGATAACTCCCAGATATTTGCCCCCGTCTGTGTGTAAAGGAAGCCGCAAAGGTTGGGGAAGCTTGTCTGGCTGTTAAATCAGTGTGTTTGCTGCTGCTGCTGCCTGGCTGCACATGTTCCTGCCCCATGCAGAGGCAGCACAGTGCTTCTGCTGCTTGCACTGACAGGTAAGGGACAGCTTTGCAGGTGCTCAGCTGCCTGGATTGAACAGCTCGTCTCTGAGTTTTGTGCACACATTTGTGCCCACTGAAGAACTATATTTTCACATGTTCCTATAAAAAATAAAGGCTTGTAGTGGTGGGTATGAGACATATTTAGTGTGGCACATAGTTTAACTCCTGAGGTAAAAAACAGTGTTCTTCTGCAAATATTATTTTCTATTTGGTTGAATATAAATATTTTTCTAATTTTCAGTTTCTATCCACCACCTTTTTTTTTTAATATTGTAAAAAAATTACTCACTTTAGAAGAAATACCAGTGTAGCCTGTTTGAAAATTATTTGAGTCTGCTTTAAAATGCTGGATTTTTCTTGGGAAATCCTGTGTATATGCACGGCATATTTGTTTAAGTATTCAAAAAATTAAGGTGTTAATTGCATGCATGTGTGTGAATATATGGAAAGGTCTATATAGTTATATAGGGTAGACATACTTAATATGCATAGCTTGATGTATCTTGACCTCAGGTTACAAGAGTAGAAAATCCCATTTTCCAGCTTGTTTCAAATGTAGTAAAAATGCTGCTTCAGTTGCTTTATGCTACTCACATTGGGAAAGGTGCTTATACTGTGATAATTATCATCAAGGAATATTAATGCGTTCAGCATTTGTAACCCAAAAACTCATTATAGCTTAAGCTGTGCATCATCTGTGAAGAGAGAACTTTGCCAGAATTCGCTCTTCACAGGGGTTGCCTCCTGCTTGTGATGGAGTGGTCAGAGTATTGGAAGAGGTCACTCAGGCTATTTTTGAAAGCTCAAGTTTTGCAATTTTTGATTCACTACCTTCTGTCTAAGTAGCTTAGCATTCTTCCCCCACCCTCCAAAAAAAAAAAAAAATCCTATTTCTAATTGAATGCCTGGTGAAGTGCATAAAGCTAAAAGATTGCATCTCATTATGCACAAGAGGCTAAAGGTGTAGACATAAATATTGCACATCAAGGTCACAGAGATTTCAGAGTCCATATTCCATCACCATACATGGGATTTGCACAAGCACCACTGTCAGTCATGCTAATGGGAACTAGTTGTTCCAGTCCTGTGGTCTTTGATAAGAATCTGGTTTCTTACTTGTGTAAAACCCTTGATGCTTTTGGTAGCAACTTCCACTTCAGTATTTATGTATTCTGGGATCATATTCGGATTCCTTAATGCTATTTTACCATGAGAATAAGATTTATCATTTTTACACCTCTCTTGTCTTCCAAGCTCCTAAACCCACAGTTTAACAGCCTTCACATTTCTAAAATATTCTTGAGCTGACTTCAAAGCTTCAGAGCCCAATTCTTTCCTCACTCAGTTTTCACACCAATGTCCCCCAGTTGATTGAGCTGATTTACGTTGATGTTGTTGAGAGGAGCTTCAGTCCTTAGGCTTATTTCGTATTTTTCATTAGTACATCTTGTTGTGAGAGTCTTTATGTGCTTGCACATTACACTACCCAAATGGTAGTAGAATGGTTACAGAATGAGATGGCTGAAATATCTAAAAATAAATAACCCTCTGCAATAAAGAATTTCTTTTTTTGTTGATGTGTAATTGAAATCTTCCTTCCAACTAAGCACTCTGCAGATGAATATCATGCTTCCACCCTTGGTTATGGAGACAGTAGCAGTGCTAAAATTGGTTTGTTCAGTTCTGTTGTTGCTGGAGTTTTTAATATGGCTGGCTTTTATTATTTTTCCTTCCCAATGCTGATACAATGCTTGTCATTTCTCACTCTTAATATTGCTGCATGTTGCATGTTGTAGTTTGCTTTATATTAGGCAGAGAAGGCTGGCTTTTGTGGACTGCTTTGTTTCTAAGGTCAGGATGTGAACCTGCCCTTGCTCCTGGGAGGACTAGAAAAATCTATTTCATAACTTTCTGCAGGCCTCAAAGAAGGCTAAGAAAACAAAACAAAACAAAAACCTACAAAACCCACAGGCTTAGTTTAGACCTGGTGAAGAGTTAGATTCATCAAGAGGAAAGCTTGCAGCTGATCAGCTTTTCTTGTCATAAAGAGTCCCTGCTGTCAGTGCACACTCCACTGATACAGCAAAGCTTTGGGGAGCCTTGCAAGTCTTTTCAACACCCACGTATTTGTGCAGAAATACCTGACTTGATAATATAGGAAGAATCTGCTGAAGTAAGAAATTGCTTGCCTATTAAATCACCAAAATGAAGGGCTCAAAAAAGAGGTAAACACAGTCCTCATGAGCTGAGTATGCGTATTACAGGCTTGCCCGGTTCACTTATGTGGCATAACTTTGGTTTGTGCAGCAGAGGGCTAATGCCTTGTAATGAATGGCTGTCTTAAACCAAGGAGAGATTCTCAGCAGGTGACAACTCAGTTGATGGGAAATAATATGGTACCATATCTGCTGTCTGAATGTAAACTTAATAATCGCTATGAATTTTGAGTAACCCTGCTTCCCTTCCAAAGAAACATTATGAAAAGATTGCCTCCAAATCCTTCTGATACTGTTCTTGAGATAGATGCCTTAGTCTTTACCTTGAGGCACTAGAAATGAATGTATGCTCTTTGCAAGAGATAAGGGTGTAAACTTTCAAAGGAGTAAATTGTATTTCCATGTTTAAGTTCACCATTTGCACTTCATGTGGTGAAAGCCAGATGTGAGGAATTACTTTTCAACATTATTTCTCCATCTTCTGTATCTCAGGACTTCTGAATTATTATGCTAAAATGTTCTATTACATGTAATAAAGAAATGTTGGAAAACTAGAAATAGAGCAAGATTGCCTCCATTGATTTGGCTGCACTTGGATTGCTCCAGCTACATCTCAAATGGCAAAACATATAATCTTTGTGCAACATAATAATGTTACTGAAAAAAACCAAACAATCTGCATTTGCTGGTGGCATGAAAAATGAAACCATTTTCCAGTTTTAACAGTTCCTCCTTTTAATCAGAAGTGAAAATGCTGGGATTGTTCCTTATGCTGCTTACACCAATGCAGAGAGCTACCCATGTAGGTGTCTATGGTAAATTGTGAGCAAATGCTTATGAAAAAGCAACTGAAATAAGAATTAGGATCAGCAATTTTTTTTAGTTGTTAATATTGCACTCCATGCTTATTTATTTTTTTTTTCAATTTTGTATCTATTTGTGAAAATTCCTATTAAAGTACTGTGAAATACAGGGAATAAGCATGGACATAGCATCTGCTTTTTGGACAGACCCTGAAAATACTTCCACAATTTTTAAATTCATCTGGATCCTATTTCATGCATAAGGCTTTTTTTTTTATTTTTTTGGTAGTATTAAAAAACCTTAAACTATCTCAATTTTTAAAAACAATAAGCTCTTTATATTAAAAAACCCCATAGCAACGTGCCTTTCTATATTATTTATTTTATACAAATCCAAAAGCTTAGAGATTTATTTTATGTATAAACTCAAAACTGAGAAGATTAGATATTTTAGCATGATGTTCAAAGGAGAGCTATTGGAATGGTAGAATTCTTGGCTTGGCTCCCTCTTCAGATGTAATTGCTGCTTCATTAGGTCTTGGAAGAGCTTCCTATGGTTAAATTTAATCAAATGGTTTAGAATGGCAAGCTCGTATGCTCAAAATTCCAATACCATTCAGAATTTTTAACAAGATTTCTCTCAAACCTTTTTTAAACAAATATTGCTTAACACTAACTGTAGATTCTGAAGTAATTCATAGTAGCTCATCATAATGAATAAAGTCTGATTTAGAATAGACTGCATAGGACTTGGATGCTAAAGGGGAGTCATCTGTTGTAGCTAAAACCTGCTTGCCAGTAGCCTCTGCAATTAAGTGGCAAGGCTCTGGTGCAGTTTTAGCTGTATTAGTGGGCAGCTCTGTGGGGTTTTTTCCTGCATATCTTTTACTTGTGTAGCTATATTCTAATTCAGTGTGTTTTAATTAGCTTGGCTTGCTACATTAGCTATTTCAGTTGATGTGGTTATCTTGAAGACTTCACATACTTGAGCAGTGGTGAACTGCTGTCTTCTAAAGTACATCCATGGGGTGGGTGGGAGAGGCTGGTATTAGAGATTATTGAGAAATATGAAAAAATGGTTCAAAATGACATGAAAGAAGAAGACAGTGTGAGGGGGTGGAAAGGAGAAATGGAGCCAGCAAACAGTGTGAGTATGCAGGTCACCTTTTTCCAAAGCCAGTGGAAACACTGGAGGTTTGCAAAAGCTGTACAGGTGCAGCACACATTTATTCCAAAATACATGATAAGAAAAATGTAGTTAATGCTGGAGCTGTGGAAGGAAGGAGAGAATGGATAAATGAAAAGATTGTTCACTTTCCATCCTTAACTTACTTCAAAATGTTAGACTTAAGGTAACAAGGGGATGTAGAGGAGGATAATGATTGTTTATTCTTTTACCAACTAAAATTCAATGTACACCTTGGCACATAAAGACAAGTCTCCATTATGAAGGCCCTACAGCCGGGATTTTGCAGAATGGCGTACTGTAATATACAGTAGTAGCCTTTAGAATACTATTGTTTATTTCTGTAAACATCAACTTTTAACAACCATGTCAAATTAAAATGGTGGCGCAGATGGTGAATGTGGGAACTGAGGAAAGCTGTCTAGATGTTGCTCCATTTTTCCATTTTTCTTCATTTTTGTAGAATTCTCTGTAGCAGAGACCCCAAATGAGAACAGGTTCTAAACTGCAGCCACACGGCCTGGGTAGGTTTCTTTTTCAAATCCATGAGGAACAATGTAGCCAGTAAAATCGAAGTGCCATCTGGGTGTGTGTATGATGTCACTGCCAACTCTTTGCTGGTGCTGATAGCAAGCCCAAAATTATGGTGATGCATCCATGTTTTATAAGTATTCTTTCTGCTGGAGATGTTTGACTGATTTGAATTTTTATTGCAGATGATACGTTGTGGTGCAAAAAGTCTGGGCATAGAGTGTGCATAGGCTCTTCTGTCATAATTCCACATAATTTCTCTCTCATACACGTGCTCCCTGTCCTCTAGTCCAGCACAATGATTCTCTGCACATTGCAGTACTTTAAGCTGCCAAAAGGGAAGGCAAATGTTAGACTCATATACTGAGGAGCAGGGGAAA
>NC_139762.1:106446846-106451846 GCF_965231275.1 Zosterops lateralis | reverse complement strand
TATCCTCCTCGTGTCTGCAAACCTTTAGCTGTACATATTTTGTTTAGGGCCAACAGGTTTTTTTGCAGAACAGACAGGTTATGAAGTATATAGGTTTTTTTTTTCACGATAAGTAGTTGTTGTCTGTTCCTGCTAGGAAAAATAATATGATTCAACAAGAGTCTTCCTGAAAGCTCCCTCCATCTCCAAGCCTTAAAGGATGCTAATAATATTGCAAGGGTTTATATGATTAAGTTTGTAGTTTGCAGAATTTTTCTTTTGTTGTCAGCTGTTGTGGTAATGCTGTATCATTTAATTTCATTCATTTTTACAACTGGACTTCAGTCATGTTAATGTAGTAAGTATTTTAGGAAAAATGAGGAGACTTGTAAGTACTTAACATTTTATTGAAATTTAATTGAATAGTTAAGGGGTGATTAAAAATCTGAAATTAACACTCTTTAGAAATTAATGACAGTCATTAAGATGTAATGGGGCTGCTCACCAACAGTGCTCAGAAAGGTTGGGGGATTTAAAATTGCATGGGGGTCAGAGCAGTGAAAGATGCTGTTTATAGTCTCTGGAGTCTTGACAGCAATTTTAGAATTGGAACAAAAGTGATTTTTTTTTCCAGTATTACTATAACTACAGTAGAGTCTAGGATTTGGGGTGGGTATTTGTGATTGTCTAGTTAAGGAGACTAACACTGACTAACTCATCAGAGGTACAAGTAGTAGCATTCATTGTGGGCCTGTTTGTACTATACAACAATTGGTTGCCTTGACTGTTGCAAGAGAGCATGGTTCTGCCTCCCCTCTAACTCTCTTCACAAAATAAAAGGCAGTTCATTATTTATATTACCTGAGTCCAGGGTCCTCTTATGAGTAGAGACTAATGTTCATAGAAAATGGAGTGATATAATATGTAATGATATTGTTATATGAATTTTCAATCCCTGGAGAACAAATGGAGACCTACAGATGCCTTCAGTTTAGATCTCATTTGCTACCTGACCAGAGTGGGAAGAGGTGAAAGGTCAGAATATAATTTGCTGAGCCTCACAGCCTGTGTTAATCTTGGAGATTGAGTGACTGTCACAAAGGCTCATTGAGACTGTGTCACAAAGACTCATTGATAATAAAACACAAAATATAGTAGAATCTGTTTGTATATTTATTTACTCATACTGTTCACTGAAGACTTTGGGAAAATTAATTCCAGAAAGGAAGCAGTGCTGATGACCTTCTCCTGGTTCACCTTAAATTTACTAACTAGATTTTTAAGATCAACAGTGAAAGTTACAACAGTGAAATATTTTGGGTTGTGCAGGCTAATCTTAGCAAAGTAATGTTGTTTACAGTCTTAGGTGATGCATATCCCTCATAGATGTCAAAAGGAAAACATATTCTGCCTAATTTTTAGGTGATTTTTTACTAACAGTACCCTATAACAGGTTGATCTGCAAATAGTAAATTTATGTTATGTTATTGAAAGAGATTAAAAGTTTATTTGGGCAAAGAAGGCAATAGAAAATTCAGATGTAAAGCATTTTGCTTGGACTTTGTGTTCCTTACTCTTTTCTTTCTCTCCTTCATGTTTTTTTCACTTTTGTTTGGCTAGGTTCTCTGTCTCCACTTATCTCCACTTTTCCAGAAGTTAATCAGAGGGTAAAAAAAAATAATAAATTAGTAACATCCTGGTCTGTACCATTAACCCCTTTTTGACCCAGTAACTTACCATAACAAACACATCCAACAAGCAACACAGCACAGCAGTGTTTCACAAGACTTAGTTCCTTTCCGTCACTTTGTGTGGCTGGCCCACGGCATTCTCAGATAGGTCATTAGTGCAGCAGAAATATGAAATACCTTGGCCCAAGACCCTCTGCCTTGAAGCTGCTGAAAATTTCAGTTTCTAAAACCACACGTGTGTGCGCAGGGGTTTAGCAGCGTAACAACTTGCAAGATCAAGGCCCAAAGTGGGAGAACCTCATGTGACAGCATTCATTGAGCAGAGAGTCAAACTGCTGAGGTTAAAAAAAAGGGCTTGTAACAGCATTATGAAACATCTCCTGTGAGCTTACAAAGTGGGGTAAAGGATAGTAGGAGACTGAATGAAAAAAAAAAAAAAAAAAAACCACAAACCACAAAACCAAAAAGCCCAACAAAGTTTCAAAGGAACGTTGGAGATTTTTTATTATTATTATTCTTAAAAAATACAATGTGAGGACAGAAAAATGAGACCTGTTTAACTTATGGAAAAAAGTCTGAGTGGGGATTTAAGAGAGACAGATTATATTCCTAAAAGGAAATAGGTTTGATGCCAGTCAGCTTTTTGAAGTAGCAAGTAATTTGAAAACAAAGAGTTCGTGATTGAGGCTGTGACTGGACTACAGCAGACAAACAGTTTGGGAGAGAATATTTTTTATAAAAAAGGGTGGATGGAATATGGAGCTTTCTGCCAAAGTCAGCAGTGGAAATAAGCAGAGGGAGTTGGACACATTTTTGGAAAAGAAGGGAGTACTGGGGTACCGCCACAAGCTATGCTATGGGAGCCAAGGTTAGGAAATGTAGTTCAATTTGTGCATGCTCTGTTTATGGCAGAAATATGGAGCCTTCATAAGTTTTTCACCTGGCCTTTCATTTTTCCATGTATGCCAGCATACTCCTGCTGCTGTGTATTAATAACATATTTTTTAAAATCTTACTTCTTTTTAGACTGTAGTATGCAGCAGCATTTGTGACAGCAAGGTAGAACATAATGCAGGTTTCAGTTACTACTGTGTAGTATTCAGAAAAATTGTTAGCTGTATGACATTGATGCCTAGAATTATATTTTTTTTTGTACATTAAGGTGTAACAGCTTGATAGTAAATGCCATCAAAACCCACTGTTGCAAGAATGCCAGTTTTGTTCTTCCTTCATTTTCACGTTAGGTTTAATTATTTGCTGGATTTTAATACTCGTTGGTCATTCTTAACATCATTGAATTAACACCGAACCCTATATTGGTAAAAAGCCTTATGGTGCCCCATTTTATTATAATAGTGCACTACAGATTAAAATTGCATCTGTTAAGATTACATTGTGTGTTTGGATTATGGGAGGCAGAAGCACAATAATCTTTGTTGAATATAACTATTGAAGCCAATAACCTGTAACCAATCACATAGTTCTCTTGTTGAAAAATGTGAGCTAGAAAGGATTACATCTTGGAAAAGATCATAAATCTGTCACCACTAATGTAATCTTTACAGGAGCTTTGTAACCAGTTAGCGACTAAAAGAGATCATTACTTCTTTTGCTATAATTACAATCATAACACATATTTGATATTTTATAACTTTCTTTGTTCAGCAGCAAATGCATTATAAAGTGTACAGCATTAATAAATAGAGGCATAATGAATGTGACTAATTGATTTTGGCAGTCAAAGACTGGCATACTTTTTATACAATAGGGAATCCATTCAAAGAAGCTTAACTGCTATTGAGTGTGAGCCTTCAATGTAATAATGGGACCTAATTTGGATTCTGTTGTATGAGGTGAGTAAAGCAGTACAAGTTAATACTATATACAGCAGTGTAGTTCAGCGTGTAATATACACTTGCTTGTAGTGATTCCTCTTTTCACTGCTATAAACCACTATACCCCAGTTCACACATGTGCTGCAATATTTTAGGAAGCACTGCTATCTGTCTACGTGCCAGAAACTCTGAATGGAGAAACTCCGCATCTTGTATGGAAGAGGGCATATTTAAAATACTCCTTTTTTTTTTTTTTTAATCTGACTGGGTACTACTTTTTGTCCTCATCTTTTTAATGCTGGGCTCAGATTTTCCCTGCCTGTGAAATCCACAGACAGCAATGAAAATGCTGGGAGACAGCACAAAAAAGATTAAATTGTATGCCCAAGTGCAACAGCATAGCCTTTTAGCAGGTGTTTAGTGAAAAATTAATTCCTTGAAATTCCAAGGGAGAAGCCTGAGGGTTTATGAATAGTATGACCAGTCTTACAATCAAGACTTTGGATGGATATAAAAACTGATTTTGTATTCTTTACAAAATCTCTGTAAAATAAATATGTAATGAGAAAGCTACTTAATTGTGGACACAACAGTGACAAAGCCAATAGAACCTTGCACCCCCATAAATCCTATCATTACTCCTGTTTGTATTCTTAGGTTCATGTATGCAATAGAGATTGTGGGGTTTTGTGTGGATTTTTTGTTGTGGGTTGAGCTTGGGGGGGCGGGGAGGGGTGTTTGCTTATTGTTGTTGGGGATTGTTTGATTGTTTGGTTTTTTTGTTTTATTGAGACTCTTTATTTCAGTTGGTGAGGTACGGAAGGAACAGGCAGTGTGAGGAATAAGAATAAAATAGATGAGCTTTCTACAGCCCACAGCTCCAGAAGTCTGCTGGTGCTCAGCATGGAAGCAGAGTGGAGCTACTCCCAGAAAGTCCCATTACTGTGCACAATTTCACTTGTTAAAGGATTTACTTGGGTTTTTTAAAAAGGAGAGAAAGTGGCCCTTAGTGTTCCAGCCACAACATTGTTACTTCTTGTATTACTCTTATTCTTGTGTGTTAAGCCTCCTAATGTGAAGCCAAGAGTAGTTTACACCAACCAACTTTTCATTAACTGTGGTAGTAATTGATTTACAGGGGGTTGTAGCTGTTTATTTTTAATTAATTTGCAACAATGGAAATCTTGTTTTTCTTAAAAGCAAAAAGGCAAAAAAAATAGTACAAAACTTCTTGCATGTCTGGCACTGTACAAGACATTGTGTTTGAATGCAATTAGAAAATAACAGTAATGGAAAGTCAGTCATTTCCAGGCAATGTGCAATTGATTTTCCTCCAATCAGAATAGGGAATGAGATCCTCTTGGTTTATTATTACATTATTTATGAGGTCATATTAAAACTGATCATTATTCCTAGCACTTCAGGTTGGGGAACAGGATCTAAATGCTGTGCTGATAGAAGTAGCAAAAAAAGTACTGGTTTGGTGAATAGTAGT